>NC_081352.1:46018244-46150046 GCF_029784015.1 Lycium ferocissimum | reverse complement strand
TTTGGCCCCTATCACATACCATTCATTGCTTTTTGTGAACGTCGGATTGAGAAGCGTAGAAAGGTTTTTCTTCCTTTTCTTCCTCTTTTCCTTCCACGGAAATCTACTTGCTCCTGTTGCTTGTACTGCGGTCCTTCTCAATATGGCCAAACTTTTTACAAAAGTTACATTGGGCTTGCCTTTGTGCCAACATTTTCTGCATTGTGATTAGTCTTTTTGCAAATTTTACAAAAGACTAGTACTTTTCTCCCTTTTTCTTCAACCTTCTTAGTAGAGCTATCACGATCTGCTTCTTTTTTTGGATTGTACTTCTTTTTTTGTTGATTCTTTGAGAAATTTTGAGAATTCTCATTGGTTCCGGACTGGAAAGCCGTCTCTTTGGGTTGATTCTGATGAAAAAATATTCGCTTCTCGTGTGCACGGAACGATCCAACTAGCTCTTTGATGGAAAGCTTAGAAATATATCTTTCGTCTCCTCAGTGATAGCAAAAATATACTCATACTTTTCTGTGACACTAATTAGAATCTTTTTCACAACTTGTTGGTCAGAAATTTCATCACCATGATTTCTCATTTCATTAACGATATGCATGACTCTTGTGCAATATTCATCGATTTTTTCAGATTCTATCATCTTCAAATTTTGAAACTCTCTTCTAAGAGTTTGAAGATTGATAGTGCGTACCTTTTCGATCACTATACACCTCGGCTTCCGGGAGAGACTCCCAAGCTTGCTTTGCGGTCTCTGGTAACAATTTTGCAAAAAATGCTCTTGAGACTCCCATTTGAATTTTGCTCAAAGCCTTTGCATCTTGACGACGCTTAGCCTCAAAATTTTTCATCTACGCTGCGAAAGTTCACCATCGTCTTCGCTCTTCATAGCCATTTGCAACAATAGTCCAAACGCTTCGAACTTTCGGATAAGTTCTCATTCTTATCTTACCGGTATTCAAAGTCATTTGCATCAAAAAATGGAGTAAGAACAACTAAAGAATCGGCACCATCATTTGTTTTAGATGCCATAATTTTTTTTCTTCACATACAGCAAGTTAAGAACGAAAAGCTACGATACCTCGATTTGTAAGAAAGAATAGGAAGAGAATATTTTTCTTAGAGAATGCTCAAGTTGTATTAGGCTACTTGACCACTTGAGATGATTACAATGATCATCAATTACATCTCTATTTATCTTCTTACTCAAAAAAACCAATTCAAAAGTCTTGCACAAATAACTAGATACATGTGTATCCAATTCACTTAGATACATGTATCACAAACTTAAAGATTTCTTGAAAAACTAAAAGATAATATTGAAAGACTAAATGATATTCTTGAAACAATAAAGAACTCCTAGAAAACATAAAAGTCAAGGATAGTATCCTTGTGAATGCATTAATTCCAACAAACCCAACATTCTTTACCATTGGATTTGCGATGTTTTCAATATCCAGCATATATATAGCCTTGGCCAGCCTCTTGCAAGAAGGAAAGATCAGAAAAAGAAAAAAAAAAAAAAAAAAAGGGTGGCAGTTGATAAAACAAGGTACTGAGGTTACCACTTTTGGCCAATTCATGAACAATGATGTATATATTTTGAAGTATCAAAGTGAGGGTATATCTTTTGCCCAATCACAAGATGATGTTATTAAATTTAAAGTAAGGTTTAATTCCAACTTCCAATTAAGGTTTAATTCCAACTTCCAATTTTTATGAACGTGTAAGTGGTATAACTGCGCATTAGGCTAGGTGCCTAAACCAATTGTTGACAACACTTGGTAGTAATTAAGCATATCTAAACATTGTGGAAAGTGACATTGTAGACATGTCAACTTACTGGAGATGCTAGATTTAGGGAGATGGGAAATAGGGAACAAGATAATTGAGATGAGTTGGTTAGCCTCCAATTCAATGTGAAGAAGCAGCTGTCGTACAAGTGGATGTTGTGCTGCTTTCACGTTGTCCTTTACTATGTTGTAGTTGTCGGAGTTTTTTCTTTTCTTCTTTTAATTATGAAATCAGAAAAGATTCAGATTCTTATGCCTTGTGTGAATGATTTGTTAGAGCCAGCCGGTGACGGAGCCAAGATTTTCATTAAGGGGGTTAAAAAATATAAAAAAGTAAATACATGAAGAAGTCAAGGAGTTTCAACATCTATTATATATACGTAGAAAAACGCTATCTATTAGAGGTTACTCCATTCAAGGGCTTGAATCCGATATCTGAAGTTAAGAGTGGAGAATTCGATCCATCTCATGACACTCCCTGGGCAGTGATACAGCTAGATACTCTGTTTATCATGTACCACTTTCAGATTCCTTCAAAAAATTTGCGCAAACTCTTACTATCATTTTGATGATTTAAAAAAAAAAAATGAAAAATCAAAGACGGAGACATCCAGTGATAGTAGACAAAGTAGTTTAATGCATACAAGACATCATCTACACTCATTCATAGTGTAGTCGAATCACATTTGTTGTTAGCGGACAAATGTACAATGTATGTAATACTCTAACAAAAAAGAACTTGTTAGTGGATGATTTAAGGTTGCCCATCTTATTGAATTGCTAAATAAGTTTTAGAACTCATAATCATATCTTAACTCAGTTCATTTTTATCCATCTAAATTCAACTCAACCCATTCATTTGACGTCTTTTATTGTCACTTTAGTTTACAAGGTTGGGTGATATAGAATGATTAAAATGATTGTGTTGTTTCTCTTGAAGATCTATATGCATATGGACTTTCAAAAGGATATTTAGAGCCAATATATAGGAGAACAATTCTTTCAAAACTTGAGAAGTGTAAAGTGGTAGAGTCTAATTCATTCTTATTGAAAAGGACCAAGAAATGGCCACTAGAAATCATGTCCACATACCATTTAGTTGGATCTTTCTTTGTCTACTTTCTATCTTAGGTTTTATCTCATTCTTTAAGCTCTTTTCTTTTTCCATGTCTAAATTCCTTAAACCACTAAATTTTAAAGTTTATTTCAGTCTTTTTACCAGTAGTAGTCACAATCTCCAACTTTTCTTTTAGCCTCACTTTTTAACTGATTGCAAAGATCTCATTAACATTATTTCATTGATACTGTGAAACCCAATATTGTTGCTCAGCTAATACAGTCTCAAGGGTGGCCTTCAAGCTGGACTATTCCTTATGCTAAGTTTGTGTCAGTGGTGTTAAGTGTTAAAACATTGTCCTCTTCCAAACTGTAGCAAACTGACAAATGGTGCTTAAATAAAGATCAAAATTAAATTTCTGACAGTTCGCAAGAGATAATAGAAAAATATCTGAATATCTTGGTTAGTGTATCTGTACATTATTCTATAGTACAAAATTTACAGCAATGAGTCATTGTTCCAATGAGTTATTCACTGGTTCTTCTAACTGTGATCCATCTGTCATCATCATTCCGTCTCCAATTCAATTCCCCTGAATTCAAATCCAATTCTCTTACCCTTTGCAGATGAGAGTTCATTGAGCTAATTGTTTGTATTGAATTATCTATAGTTTCTGTTTCCTCCACTGAATTCCAAATGTCTTGATCAAGAATGCTTGTTGGTGAGCTTGTCACAAAATCTTGATTCAAATTATAATATTCTTCTAGAGATGGATGTTTGAGGAGCTCTTTAGCTGTCCACCTTTCTTTCGCATCTCTTCTCAAGCATTTGCTTAAGAAATCCCTTGCTTGTAAAGACAGAAACTTTGGAATTTCAGGGGATTCCCCTGAAAATGCAATTCTGTAAAGCAATGAAACTGGATTTGTCACGTTAGTCCATGGTGATCCACCAGTGGCCATTTCAATAATAGTACATCCCAATGCCCAAATATCACATGGACACCCTTGTTCTTCCCCACGCACCACCTCTGGTGCCATGTACATCAGCGTGCCACCAATTGGCTTGGAGGGAGAAGCAACGCACCACCAATTGGATCAACACACTTAGCACAACCAAAATCAGCAATTTTGGCACCGGTTTTAACTAACAAAATGTTCTGTCCCTTAATGTCACAGTGTGCTATGCCCTTTGAATGTATATATTCTAGTCCTTGTAGAATTTGCTTCGTGTAATACCCAATCAACTGCTCGTTGATCCGACCACCCTGTTTCTGAATTTCATCTGTAAGTGTGCCGTCAGACATGTACTCCATCATAAGATTAAACATGAGTTTGTCGCTATCCTTTGTAACATCGTACCCCTTGTAGCTAACTATATAAGGGGAGCTAAATTTGGACAGAATTTTCTGCTCTTTATGCAAGAACTGTGACTTTGATAACTCCACAGACTTGACAGCAAAAACATCATCGGAGAAACGTGACTTGGCAACGGATACAGTAGCAAATGAGCCGTGGCCTATAGTATTGCCTCTAGTCCAATCCATTTATAGAAGAAGAGAAAGAAGATTGGTAAGAAGTGTTAGAATTTTCGAAAGTGTTCTGTTTTTGGTTTGTTAGAAGCTGCAACAGAGGTATTTATATAATATGGTCTCCAAATTAATTGGGTAGAGCTTAGGTGGCCTCTCTTTTTTCAAATACTCCATAGAGTTTGAAGATTGATATAACGGGATTTACAACGTGGCGAAATGGATGTGGCCATACGGCTGATTGAGTAGGCTGGAGGACTACAATTACTTGGCCACTTGGTTTGCTGCCATGTGGCATAATATGGTAGTTTAAAGAAGTGCATATCAATTTGAATATTTGATGTGTTTAACTTTTCAATTTATAATAATTGAAATAAGTTGGATGGGGCTAGATTGGGTTGTCGCCACGTGGAAAAATATGGCAGTAATGAAGTGCATTTCAATTTGATGTGTTTCAATTTATATTTGATTGGACAAAGTTGGATGGGTGGTAGATTGGGTTGTTTTGTATGGGTGTATTACCACTTTTGAAGATTAAAACCGTAGGGGTTAGGGAAGGTGTTAATAAATGAGCATCTTTCCAAGAGAGTTGGTTGAAGAACAAACAAAACTTATCTACCTGAGTTCTTAAGAATATTCCACTTTTTGGACAAGCATTGATATTTCTTACATGTTTATCCACCAAATTTACATTAAATTTTAAATTGCAACAACTGGACAAGCATGAAGTCAATCGAAAAAAATTGGCAAATTATAGTTTCGGGAAGTCTATAAGGACTTTAGGGAAAAAACAAGAAGTGGAAATACGCTTCAAGGATTACTATCAAAGATATCATTTTTAATCTTGAGAATACTAAAATCTTTCAAAAATAGACCCCAAAAAAAAAAGAGTTTAAATAGTCAATTAAGTGAAATGAAGACAAGAAAGGCAATTGAGCAAGCGGAATGGTATACACTTATTCGCACCAAGTGTTTACATTAAATTAATTCAGTTTATCATTCATTAAGTGATTTAATAAAGTGAAGATATCCATTTACTAATTAACCATGGTTAAATGAAATAAGTATATATACAAAAACGTGTTATATATTTATTGATTTTATAAACAACCGATGCAAGTAAGTGTTTATTGAAGAGGAATTAAGTGTTGGTAATGAGATGATGATAATTGCTTCTAATGAGATTACTTTATCTCAATACGCAAGATAATCACCTTCTAGAACTAACATGAGTAATCTTTTTCGTCATGCTAAAGGAAGAATCATATTATATTACTATAGGATACGTTGAGAGTTTTTAAACCCTTCAAAAAAACAGTGACTAAAAAGTTGCCTTTCTAGTAGTGGTTCGTAGCTTCTAATCAGATGTAGCAAAGTGTTTTTGCGTATGGAAATCTTTGAATGTGGCAAAGTGTTTTTGCGAAAAGTGCACCAATATCATACCTTCAATTTTCCACGAGTTTCCATCAGATGCTGACTACTTAACTATTACTGGTAACTTATTTAAAATGTGCCTTGAACAACATCCTTTTCTTTTCAAGTGTTTATCCTTTTAGTTTCCTTTTCCTACGCAGAATGGAGCAAGATTTGTGCCTTGTGGGTTCGGGGCTTAATTAACTTTAAAAGTTCACGGGTTCAATTAATTATTTGTATATATTTGACAAAAAATTTAATATAAATATGATTCGGAGAAAGTTTGACGGGTTAACCCACACACATTGCTTGGTCGGCTCCCCCTGCTTCTATGAGAGGCAAGCGTAGCATCTTTACACTATAATATATTCCACGAATATGTCATGTACATATAGTATGCGTATATTATTAATGGCACAGAAATATTTTAAAGTATTTATATGTTGTAACTTGTAACCCTATTACTTGAGTACTCCACAAAATGTCATGCGTATATATATGGTGCGCATTTTATAAAAGGCACGCACAATTTTAATACCAATGTATGTGTATCTCTTTTATATCGGACTTCAAATGTAAAAATTTCACGTAGTTAGTGCATATTCTTTGAATGAAATTATCTGATGATAGTACAATTTTTTTTACAATAACAAATCTATATATTATTAAAAAGAGGATAGTTTGGCCTAGGATCTTGATAAGTGGCAGCATAGGATTATGACACATGGTAGTTTTAGGACTTAAAATATTTAATTAGTTATAATTAGGTATTAGTTATTGTTTAGAATTTAAAAATAATAAATAAATTGTATTTGTATCTTTTAAAGAAAAACTGCACAGTAACTACCCATTGTCTCAACCCCACGTCTCCTTACTAAAATTTTAAAATTAAAATTAAAATTAAATCTGAAAAAAATGCAAAAAAGGAGGTAGTTTGTCCTTCATACTTACAAGGGAATTACGTGGTTTGAATTTAAATTTGATAGATAAATAAATTGTGGACCCTCCAATAACACACGTTGTTGGACTCTAAAACTGAATTAATACGCAATGATGGTTATCTATTTTAAATCGTTTATCAGAAAATTGGGGACTAAATTTTAAGTAACAAGTTTTTTGTGTCTGGATTTATAATTGATCAATTTTAAAAATTTTGGACTCTTCAAATAACACACTTCTCGGACTCTTGAACTGAGATAGAACCACGACATTACCCATGTTCTAAGCGGTTATGCTTCACAGAACTCATTAGGCCAGGATAACCAATTATCAGTTTACAGAAAACATCAAAGAAGAAAACCGCTCAGATTTCTAAATTCTTACTCAAAGTTCAGGAGTTTTTTCTTTCCATTTCTTTCGTATACAGAAGATGGCTCATATGTTCAGACTCTGCGCTTTCAAGCTTGACAATGTCTGTGAATTCAGAATTCAAGTTTGAGAATAGGGGCTTCGATTCTTTGTCACAAGTCTTGGTAAGAAACCCGATGTTTAGTGTAAAAATAGTGAATAAGAAGCGATTGCGGGATCATGGTCTATCTTGAAAGTTCAAACACAGTAGATGAAGAGGTATGATTTTTACCATCTTTACAATGAAAATTCATAAACTCAAAGTACCAAGGCCTGAGCATGTGGTCTGTTTCATATTTGCTAACTATAGTGCAATCTTTTTACAGTTCATTCGTTGAAATGAATTTCCATCAACTGACACCTCAAATAGCTAGAATTTCTTACTATCAGAGAGCTTATATGCCTAAGAACTCCATCTATACAAGTAGTTAATATGTGAATCAATTTCTTATGACATGAATTGAGCGCTTACGGTGTTACGTAAAGTGGAAGTTGATCAAATTGTATACTGTAGCGGTAGTGACAATAATGTGTGCTAGCTTTCTTGAAAATTTCGGTCCTACATAAAGTGTAAGCAATTCTTATTGAAGCTATAATGTTAGTGTCGAAGTATTATTTCATGATGACTTTGTTAAATGGCTACAAGAAACCATAGATGAACTTCTACGCAGAAAGTTGTGTCATGATTTCACTTTATTTACGCCAAGAAATAGGTTTAACACGCCGTTTCGCCGATAAACACTTATCTGCACCCGTTGTTTACACCAAATCATATTAACTATAACCTTTTTCTTAATACTAACCTTTCGGATCCAGTGAAGGATGTTTCATATGAAAGAATTATTTTCCTGTTAAAGCATAGTATGTTTTGGCTATAAACGGCTTCTTCAATCGACTATATGTTTTTGTTTGTTCGGAATCTATCGGTTGGTGCCAAGAGGAAATTATGAATATTCTTCGGAGTATATTGCTCTATCAAAGGGAAAGAAGGGATGTGTGGTTCTTTGAGAGTCGGTTAGAAGACAAGTTCCAATAGCCTATTTGAAGCATGTAAAGGATGATTTTGTGTCAAAATATGGGGATGGAAGAATGCATGACTCCTCCAAATAGATCGAACAAGAAATTCGGGTAATTTAATATATAGATTCTTACTTTATCGGCATGGGGAATTTTCTATTGAGCAATCTAATTGCGGTGCTCTCTTAAGTGCAGCCCCAAGTTGAAGGAGCATATGTAGTATTGTCAATATCCCTGAGAAAATAGCAATCTTGCCAAGGTGAAAATCCCTCGAAATTAAGGTGTCATGATGGAAAACATTGACAAGGTAAAATGTCTCTAATAATAGCTTACCTTCGTATATGGTAGATGGTAAGGTTATGATTAAGGGCGATAAAATGGACTTTTGTTGAATAAATGAAGAGGGGTAAGCTGGTCTATGTTATCCCTCATCTTCATTTTGGAATTTTCATTTTTGTTTTGTTTATAGTGACAACTCAAATAACAACGCATAATATAATGAGATTAACTACGATGTGCGCTCTTGACGCTATCGTTGGTTCATCTATGCTTGAGGTAATAAATTCTTTGGCTTTTTGTTTTAGTAATTTTCTAGGAAACATATTTGAATAAGACACCTACTTTAAATAATCAATAGAAATAATCTTGATAGATTGTTGAGATATGCATCTTTTCATGTATAGTATAAGACACAGTTATCGGAAAATAATTTGAAGTACATTTGGTGAAGTAGTAATAATATGTGGAAGCAATGGGTGACGAGCCCCAAAGGCTATAACATGATGGCAACAAATTGTAGGGCAGATTCATATGGATAGTAATAAAAACAAATACGGACAGTGTTGTGTTAGAAATGAGTTAATAATACTCTTTTGAAAAGTAGATGGTGCTTTTGGTAGCAACAACAAATGGAGGAGCAAGAAAGCAACAGATGGTTTGTTTTCTCTCTGGTTTCTTGCATTTACTGTTCATGAAATTATAATCTGCTGGACATATTCATGTTCTATTTTCACGAACTAGGATTGTGGTTTCTTTGTCTTTGACAATTTTTAGGAAGTTTTCTTTAAAGTAAATACTAAAGTTGACAAGAAAGTTAAGCTCATTTCCTTTGGAAATTATCTTGCCCTCCTTCCTTTAGACACGATAATGTCGCCTTTACTTGAATTCATAGATGGAGATTCGTTCAAATTTCAATTTAGGGATACATATCAGTATCTCTAGCTATAGACTATATTATATACGTTCCAGTGGAATTGTTTTCTTGGTCATTCATCACTTGGCAATTGTTTAGTGCAACTAATTCAATATATTCATCTCTGTTTGAAAAGGTTATAGTACTTTTAGGTCCAGTAAAAACTTACATGTTTTTAGAACAGCCTATTACAATGGAGTGAGTAGTCTTTTAGGTTTCCTTCTTTCTTTCAATAAACTCTTAACTCTTGATTGTTGTATTTGTATTATGTTTTTGTTCTATTTGTATTTCACTAAGAATTTGTGTAACTTCGATTGTCAAGACAAGATACTAATGTTTATTCGAAAGCTTACATTTTTTTTTTGTTAGCCCAAATTTCGCAATTTTTTACATATTACATCGAGTGAGTATTCTTTTATTAGTTTTATCGTATTTCTTATTTATGGTATTGGAGCTCAATTTTGTATTTATATTAGTGCTAAATTTATGTTTTCGTGGCATGGTAACAAAAGGCGCAGCAATAGCTATGATCCTTAGAGGTTAGTGTGTGGAGATGATAACAATTTTCTAGAGAATACAACAAGCTTTTGTGAAAATGACTCATCAGAAGTTTTCCCGGTTAAACGTACATTCCGATTGGTTTTTGGTATTTTACGGCCAAGTGTGTGAAAGGTGTTAAGCAGGTAAAAGTGTTTCAACTGATTGTAGAGTTGTATACTACAATAACTTTGCTAGATCAAGGAAGAGGAAGATTAAGGAGGGAAAGAAGAGGTTATCTAGAATTTTTTACCTCTATTTAACAGCCAATTTGATATTTTAACCTACATTGCCAAATGCTTGGCAAAAAATCTCATGGCTGACTTTCTTCTTCTAAATAATATATAGAAAATATGTCGTTCTACCGTACTTTTGATCTATATTTCCAGGATAGACATTCTATGGAGCATCAAAGCATAAAGCCAATGCAAAGATTGTTCATTTATATTTGTTTATATCTTTCACTTTTTACTGGTTCAACTAACTTTTGAGGAGCATCGTGACAGCTGATTGACTTGGCAGGTCTCTCACCTACGTGTAAAATCTTTACTATAGATATCCGTAGAGAGGCCATAATAAAGGGCTATGTAGCTATAATTGCTACAAGAGATGGTGGAATCATCACGTATTTGCAATATATTTTCTCGATTTCTAGAATTGCTTCAGCTTCATTTGAGTAAATATTTTTGCTATTTACTGTTAGGATTTTTTAATCTTTGTGTCATTGTTTGAACATCACTTAGTTGTTCAAAATTTCAAGTACCAAATACTTTGTAAAGTTTATAGTTATTTCGCCACTTAATTTTTATTGTAGCTTAGATGATTTTCCATCTGTATCTCGAATATGACTTGTGTTTCTGATGACTTGAAGAAGCTATATTAAGTCAAATATCAGCTTCTGTTTCATTTCAAGCAATTTATTTATTTCAAACGAGATGTTTTCGTATAGACCAGTTACATAGGTTCCAGTGCTTATCTTTTATGGACTATTGGAAAATATTAAGGCTTCTTATATTTGGAGGTTATTCTAAAATGCTCACTATTGCATATCAAAAATTTAACACAGTAAATCGTTTTCACGGACTATTTATGTTGGAACGTAGTTGCTATTAGAATCTACAGAGATTGAGTCCCTGAAAAATATGGCAGTAGGTTTGGAATGCAGATGCCTATTTATTTTCTTGCTAATTGCATATGGTTATTTTATCATGTTCCACCACTCAGAAGAATTGTGAAATCTTCAGTTACTAACTATAAATGAATTCGGCACAGAGTATGGACAAGTCAGTCGTGCTAGCATGCAACTTTTGTTCCAAAATATATTATTCCTTTAATTTTTATTAGTCTTATTTTATTGATTTGTACCGGAAGAAAGTGCTTATGAAATTCTAATACGACTCATTGCTTGTGCCCTTGCGACTTAATCCTCAAGCCAATTGTCCATAGTGATTTTAAAAAGGTTGGTTCTTGGCATATTAGTCATTCATGCACGAGAGAATTGAACGGTGTTAACCCCAAATAGCATCTGCATAAAGAAGTACTTATAGTTGTGCATCTGTATTTAAGAAGTACTCATACATACTTTTGCTCTTGGGGTAAAAGAGATTCTTTATTTCCAATTCAAGAAAATCTTCTGTCTTTTGAAGGACATCTTATTATAAAGCTGTGAAATATTTCAAAGATTGTGCAGAGCATTGACATAAAAACTGCAAAGGCGGTCTTGAACGACACTCTGCTTTAAGAAAATGGCTCTTAAGAATGTAAATATTCTTTCGCAAAAAAATACCTAGAGTATTTCTTGGTTCGAGAAGATATCCAACTAAATAAAACATGACTTTAGATTTTTAAAAATGAGTTAATGTGTAGCTTAAGCTATTCGGGATCGTTCATTGATACTATGTATTGCAGACTATTTTCTGAAGACGGTTCCTTAATCATTGTAGATTATAAGCCACCATATCAATAATAAACCAGTATGGTCTTTACATGATATAGTGGCTAAAACATTGGTTTGTTTTTTATAAGTATTAACTATTATAACTTTGTCAAGGTCTTTGAATATGCTAACATTCTCTCATGTAAACTTTACAATATCATTTTACAACAAACTAAATCTTGAATTGTTCAATAAACCTATATTTTTATGATTACGTTTATCAACTGACCGCGCATCGCGCGGGTACGTATACTAGTGATAAATAAAGAATGTTTAATTGGATAACAATAATCAGGAAATCACTGTGATTCAAGCTCGTGACATTAACAAACTCGGCATTAACTGAAACATTATAACTATGATAAGGATATTTTACCAAGTAAAATTGAGTTGCAAAGTGTAAAAAGTCCACCCAGTGGTGGTTTAAGGAAACGTTAAATTTAAAAATTTCACCAAAGGAAAAGGCGTTTGACTATTTGATTTTTTTTTTTTTACCCATTTAGTGACAAAATAGACGGGGTTTAATTAGTTGTACAGTAAAAGCCTATCAAAAGATTGCCTCATCCCTTGGGCCTCATGCCGTAGGACGCGTACCAGTTTTAAAAAATGGCATCTAAATTAACAATCATATATTAGAGTATATTATAGATGTACTATATTATAATTTCATGAATGGTACTCCGTTTGCCGTGCCATGCTCTCCCATGTATGGAGGCGTGGATTGTGAGTAAGCTGATGATTATGAGAGGTTGTTTAAGCTCAAGTCTCGTGGATACCTTTTCTTTCTTTTAAATACCAATTTAAGCACTTTAATTTGAATTGGTTAATCTCCTTAATTCTTTTCTAGCTGGGTCAGGGAGAAATCATTCATTGAGTGACAAATGTCATATGTCACGTAATTAATAGTCAATTTTTTTGGATCGAAAGTGAATTCTTTACGATTAGATTTGCGACACACTAGACCATCTTTTTTCTAAGAAAAAGAAAAAAACTTGGCCTACCTCTTGCAAGAAGAAAAGATCAGAAAAAAGAAGGGCATTTTACATAAATGGCAAACATTTAGGGTTTAATCAAGCTGCATAGCTAATGTTTCAATATTTACGTTCAGTAGCAAATCGATCCGGAACTTCCACATGTATTCAATTTTTTTTTTTAAATTTGTATTCGGGAATACAACAATTTTTTTCAAGCGTATTCGTAAATATAACTATCCGTATTCATAAATTGGCTTGTTGTATTCATGAATACAACTATTAAAAAGCGAATACATATACACCAATAATATAAAATACACCAAAAAATTAACAAATATGCCATATTTTTACGTATGTATATAGCAAATACAAAGCGAAAAAAGCGTATACAACATAGATACACCAAAAAATTAACAAGTACGCCATATTTTTCGGTATGTATACAACAAATACAAGCGAAAAATATTATATACACGGTAAATATACAACAAAAAGCAGTGAAAATCTACATTTTTTCTAGATACGTAGGAAAAATTTTTGGTGACCGGAAAAAATTCCGTAATACAACAACAACATTTTTAATCGTTTTTTGCTTCCAACAATGCTCGGATCCGTTATAGATGCGAGCTTTTTTTTCATTTTTGCTTCTAACAATGCTTAGATCCATCGCTATTTGGTGCTTTTCCGGTGTAGATCGAGTTTTTTTTCCCTTGTTGGCGCGGAGAAGAAAGGAAAAAAGGATATGGCGGGATAAGAACGGGGAAAAGGGGAAGGGTTTGGCGGTGACGGTGGTGAAAAGGTCACGGCATTTCGGAGCTCGGTGGGCGTGGTGGCGGCGGCGGGGTAGTGGGGAGAAAGAGGGGAAAGAGATAGGAGAGATGGGTTGGAAGTGAATAGTGGGATGAGTATTTATTTTTTGTGTGTGTATATATATATATATAGTTACTAAATGGTATTAACACATAAATATTTGCTATGAGAAGTAATTAAATTAAACTATAGCTACTAAATGTCAATACCCACTATTATTTGTTATATCATGTAGTTATTCCAAAAAAGAAAGGGTGGCAATTGTTAAAACAAAGGTGAGGTTATCACTTTTGCACAATTCATGAGCAATGTTATATATTTTGAAAGTACCAAAGTGAGGGCATGTCTTTTGCGCAATCACAAGATTATGCTATTAATTTTAGAGATAATTGTAAAAAAAAACACACCTCATAAAGTGTCACTTTTTTGCGAATTTTCTACCTGAACTATTAGGTGTTTGTGTTCCCAACTATCACCAACTACTTATCAAAACACACTTCAACTAGTATCTGATGGTGCGTGGTGTACAATTTTTTTTTTTTGGTTTAAAAAAGGTGCCAAATGACACTCCACACGGATAATTAAAGGGAGTAATTGGGAAAAAAAATGAAGAGATAATGATCAAAAATGCACATGAAGTATCACTTTTTTGCGAGTTTCCTATCAGACTTATCAAGTGTTTGCTTTTCTTGCCTGAACTAACACTAACTTTCAATTTTTATGAACGTGTAAGTGGTGTAACTGCATTAGGTTAGGTGCCTAAACCAATTGGTAGACAAGACTTGGTAGTAAGAAATCATGTCCACATACCATTTAGTTGCATCTTTCTTTGTCTACTTTCTATCTTAGGTTTTATCTCTTTCCTTAATCTCTTCTCTTTTTCGATGTGTAAATTCTTTAAACCACTAAATTTTAAAGTTTATATCAGTCCTTTTACCAGTAGTAGTCATGACCATCTCCAAATTTTCTTTTAGCCTCACTTTTTAACCGATTGCAAAGATCTCAGTAACATTATTTCATTGATACTGTGAAACCCAATATTGTTGGTCCGCTACTACGGTCTCAAGGGTGGTTTTCGACTTGGCGGGAATATTCCTTATGCTAACTTTATGCCATGTGGTGTTAAGTATTAACACGTTGTCCTCTTACAAACTTAGCAAACTGACAAATGCCACTTAGATGTTTAAATATCAACATTTTAATTTCTCGACAGTTCGCAAGAGATAACAGAATTTTTTTTAATATCTTGTAGGAATTAATGGATCTGTACACTATTGTCTACTACAAAATTTACAGCAAAAGTCATTGTTCCATGAGTTATTTACTGCTTCTAACTGTGATCCATCTCTCATCATCATTCCATCTCCAATTCAATTCTCCTGAATTCGAACCCAATTCTGTTACCCTTTGCAGTGGAGAGTCCATTGAATTTACTGTTTGTATTGAATATTCCATAGTTTCCGATTCCTCAACCGAATTCCAAATGTCTTGATCAAGAATGCTTGTTGGAGAGCCTGTAACAAAATCTTGATTTGCCATCAAAATCGAATGGGCTTCTTCAAGAAATGGATGTTTGAGGAGCTCTTTAGCCGTCCATCTTTCCCTTGGATCTCTTCTCAAGCATTTGCTTAAGAAATCCTTTGCTTGTAAAGACAGAAACTTTGGAATTTCAGGGGATTGCCCTGAAAATGCAATTTTGTAAAGCAATGAGGCTGCATTTGTCACATTAGTCCACGGGGATCCACCGGTTACCATTTCAATAATAGTACATCCCAATGCCCAAATATCAGCTGGACACCTTTGTTCTTCCCCACGCGCCACCTCTGGTGCCATGAACATCGGCGTTCCACCAATTGGCTCGGAGGTAGAAGCAACCGCACCACAATCTTGCTCTGCCGGATCATCACACTTAGCACAACCAAAGTCAGCAATTTTGACACCAGTTTTACCTAACAAAATGTTCTGTCCCTTAATGTCACAGTGTACTATGCCCCTTGTATGTAGGTACTCTAATCCTTGTACAATTTGCTTGGTATAATACCCGATCAGTGGCTCTTTGATCCGACCACCCTGTTTCCTAATTTCATCGGAAAGTGTCCCATCGGACATGTAATCCATCATTAGATTGAACATGAGTTTATTGTTCTCTTTGGTAACATCGTACCCCTTGTAGGTAACTATGTAAGGTGACCTCAATTTGGACAGAATTGTTTGCTCTTTTTGCAAGAAGTGCGACTGGGATAGCTCCACTGATTTGACAGCAAAAACATCATCGTAGAAACGTGACTTGGCAACGGATACTGCGGCAGATGAGCCGTGGCCTATAGTATGGCCTCTGGTCCAATCCATACAATAAAAGAAGAAGAAGAAGAAGAAGAAGAAGAAGAATTTGTAAGAACTAAGAAGTGTAAGAATTTTCGAAAGTGTTCTGTTTTTGGTTTGTTCGAATCTGCAAACAGAGTATATATACTCCTATAATATAAGGTGAATTTCTAGAATTTCAAATTAGTTGGGTAGAGCTTAGGTGGCCTCTCTCTTTTCCCTTACTATATAGAGTTTGAATTAACGGGATCTACAACGTGGCGAAATGGCTGTGGCCATACGGCAGCTTGAGTAGGCTGGAGGACTACAATTACTTGCCAAATTAGGTTGGTCGCCACGTGGAATTTAATCTTTAAATTTACATTGACTGATATAAGTTGGATGGTGGTAGATTGGATTGTTCTGTACGGGAGTATAAACCACTTTTGAACATTAACAGTGGGGGTTAGGGAAGATGTTAATAAATGAGTATCTTTTTCACACAGAGGGGGTTGAAGAACCAACAAAACTTTGCTTTTGGTAGGCATTGAATTCAAGTGGAATTTGAATTCATTGACATTTGTTACATGTTTATCCGCTAAATTTACGGTATCCAAGAACAGGACAAGCAAGAAGTCACTCCAAGAAAATTGGAAAATTATAGGAGTGGGAAGTCTTTAAAGAGCTTAGGGGAAAAACAAGAAACGGAAGACTAACTAGCTACGCTTCAAGGATCACAATCAAACATGTCTATTTTAATCTTTCAAAAATAGACAGATAAATAAAAAGGGTTAAATAATCAATTAAGGCCTTGTCTGGAAACCACAATTTAACTATTTGGATATGTAATTACGTAATTACAATACCCATTTGTTTGTCATAGTTAAACATAGTGTGATTCCTAATGTCATGCTTGGTTGCACAAGTGTAATTATATAGCTTGATAATTTTTTATTTGAAATAAAGCTAATTATACAAATATAACTAAGCTTCTTTCTGATGAAAATGAAATTTAATGTGTATATAAGAAATGTTAAAAATTAAAAAGAAAGAATTTGAAAAGTCAACCACCATTTCTTTGTTCCCTTTGAGAATTACAGTTTAATCATTTCCTTCAATTACACTTAATTCCATGCCGATCAAGTTATTACTTGGTCAGGCAAAACATATTAAATTGTGTAAAACTTAATTACACTCAAATTCAATCATAAGATGACTTTTCAAACCGCTCCTAAGTGAAATGAAGATAACAAACGCAATTGAGGAAGGGAAATTAAGGAATCCGCAACTTAAATAGCACAAAAAAAAAAAAGTTGAACCAAACTAGTACAAAAAAAAAAAAAAAACAGAAATAGTATTCACGCACGAATTTCGTGGGTGAAAGGACAAATCGCAAAACACGCAAGTTTTTCACGCACAAATTTTGTGCGTGAATGGGGTCATCCAAAAAAAAAAAGGAATATTAGTAGTCACGTATGACTTTTGTGCGTTAATGTTGGGGCCTCTTTTTTTTTTTTTTTTTGCGTTACCTTTCCAATCACGTTTTTTTTTTTTTTTTCATACTTTGCGAAAGATTAGTCATGTTTTAAAATCCCAAAATATCAATATTTTATATAAAACTTAATATCTTTTTTGCGTACAATAATGTATTCATTTGTGAAGTCGCCTAAACGTTTGGATCGTCGTTTTAGGGGTTCTAAAGTGCTCAAGCAAGTTTTGAAACTTGTAATATTTATAGGGTTTTGATTTAAGTGTTTTATTATATTTGAATGTACAAATTTAAATATTTGATTTAATAATAATTCATCCAATACGAGAGGTCTATACTAATTAAAAAATAATTCATTCCATTTGATTACAATCCTAATTCAAAGCAATACAATAATAAGTAGTACACCTAAACCTTAAAATCTGTGCGTGAAAGCGGAAAAATATATTTTACACTTTCACGCACAGATTTTGTGCGTGAAAGGGTAAAATATAATTTTTTCACTTTCAGGCACAGATTAGGTACACACAAAATCTGTGCGTGAAAGGGTAAAATATATTTTTCCACTTTCACGCACAGATTTTAAGGTTTAGGTGTAAGTTGTTGCACTTTCATTTACGTATTTTAGGGTTTAGTTGTAAGTTGTTACACTTTCACGCACAGAAAGTTGTTGTAATTTATTATTGTATTGCTTTGAATTAGTATTGTAATTAAATGGAATGAATTATTTTTTAATTAGTATAGACCTCTCGTATTGGATGAATTATTATTAAATCAAATATTTAAATTTGTACATTCAAATATAATAAAACACTTAAATCAAAACCCTATAAATATTACAAGTTTCAAAACTTGCTTCGGGCACTTTTGAACCCCTAAACGACGATCCAAACGTTTAGGTGGACTTCATGTAATGAGCCGACATTATGTACGCAAAAAAAGATATTAAGTTTTATATAAAATATTGATATTTTGGGATTTTAAAACATGACTAATCTTTGCCCAAAGTATTTGAAAAAAACGTGATTGGAAAAGCGTAACGCAAAAAAAAAAAAAAAAAAAGAGGCCCCAACATTAACGCACAAAAGTGCATGTGACTACTAATATTCCTTTTTTTTTGATGATGACCCCATTCACGCACAAAATTTGTGCGTGAAAGGCCAAAACCGTGTTTTTGAAGATTTTCACGCACGAAATTCGTGCGCGAATACTATTTCTCGTTTTTTTTTTTTTTTAATCTTAGTTTGGTTCAACTTTTTTTTTTTTTTGTGCTATTTAAGTTGCGGATTCGGAAATTAAGTGTTGGTAATTACATAATAAGTGCTTTTAATGAGATTACGCTATTTCAAAACGCAAGATCATCATACCCTTCTAGAACAATATCAGAAATTGTTTTTCGTAATTCTAAAGAAAGAATCATACTTCATACTTGGATACGTTTAGAGATTTTAAACCATTCCAGTACACAATGACTAAAAGTAAGCTTTTAGTAGTGGTTCGTAGCTTCTAAATAAAGCTTCTGAATATCTATCAATGTGGCAAAGTGTGTTTTGGGCAAGTGCACCAATCATATCTTCAATTTCCACAAGTTTCCTTTAGATGCCGACTTTTTAACCATCACTAGTGACTTATTTAAAATGTGTCTTGAACAAATTCCTTTTCTTTCAAGTGTTTATTTTTTTAATTTTTTTTTCCTTCTATAGCATCATTATATTATAAAATACTCTATGAAATGTCTTGTGCATATGGTGTGCGTATATTGTAAACGGCAGAGAGAATTTCAAAGTATCTATGTATTGTAACCCCTTTACTTGGATACTCCAGGAACTGTCATGTGCATATGGTGTGCATATTAAATGTAACGACCCGCTTGGTCGTTCTTCGTGTTTTGACCATTCTATCTTTGCTAGTACTTTCTCGAGGTTAGAAATGAGCGGACCTAAATAATTTGGTCATGTTGTATGTTGTGTTTTGTGACTTATAAGTGACTCTGTGATGTGTTTTTAACTTGGTTTGTTAGTGGCTTGTGTTCATAGGGCCTTAGAATGATTTTAAGAGACTAAGTACAAAAAGTTGTGAAATTTTGAGCTCACTGGTCAAAAAGGCCTCGCTGCAACGAGGGTTCTTCGTTACAGCGAGATCATTGCAGTGAAAAAGGGGTTTGCTGCAACGAAGGGTGGGATTTTCCCAGGGTTCGTTGCAGCGAAGAGCATATTTCGTTGCAGCGAAACCGTGGTTGCTGCAACGAAGGATACTTAAGTTTAATGACGAGTTAAGTAGTTATTTCGTGCCCACATTTCTCATAATCCCCAAAACAGTTCCCAAGAGCATATAGGCGACTTTCTAAGGCTAGGGCACTATTCTCCATCAAAGGTAAGCCTTAATCACTAAATTTCTTCATATAACGTTCATATTAGATTCTTGTTTCAATCAAAAGACCCTTAATGGGAATTGAAGGGTAGAACACAAATACCAAGAAAACCCTAGAATATTGACGGGTTATTGTTTATTGTTGTTTAATGTTGTTTAATCATCTAAAAGTAGAGATTATCACTTCTTAGCATGATAACTGGATATTCAATAATAGGAATTTGTTTGTTGAGACCTAGGGTTCCAATAAAAAAGGGGAACTTTAGCTAAAACCAGAATTGTAAGGTTGAACGGATTATAGAACCCATAAATTGAGTTAATACTCCATTACTTACGTAATATTATGATTTCTAGACTTTGAACATTCTGAGGCATTGCGAAAGGGAAAGGTTGTTGCAAAGTGATTCCATTGCTCAAATCTGCCTTGAGGTAGGTTACGGTTTACTTGAGTTAAGCTTTGATTAGTTGATTGTATGTGTCGTAGAATTTATGGGAGAAAGCATGTCTAGGTCTTTGGACTTGCAGTTTGGTGTTCGTTGTTAATTGTATGATTTAATTGTGTGAAGTGATTCTCCATTGTTGAGGCTGATATCCTTGAATTGTATTCTTGAGACTGTTGAAAAGGGAGGTGTTCATATATACTCTTCAGAGATGAATTGAGATAGCCACATATTATATTATTATTGAGCAGATTATTTGTGAGTCTTATTGTAGCTTGTGTTATTTGATTATACTTCATTGGTGTTGACTTGACACGTGTATTTGAGCTATTCTTATGATGTGATTATGAGGCATTTATTGATGATAATTGAGATGGAACATATACATCTCCTACGGCACATTTGACAGAGGGTGACAATGTAGCCTAGTTATGAGCTCGTGATCCGAGGTTCGTTCCGGAATGAGTGGTACATGGACACCATCGATCCCCTGCAGGTCATGGCTATTTGGGGAAAACAATACCATTTAGTATGTGTGTACAAATATGTGATAGAGCTGGAAACTTTAGTGTTTATTTTATTACTTTGGGATTCAGCATTGGAGTTTCATTGTTGATAAGTGGGGATTGATTCTGAAAGCGGATTATTTGAGGATATTTATTATGATTCATGTTTGTTGTGCCTGTCTGCCTATTCCATTGATTTTATGTGGGTATGCATGATACTAACTTAGTCGACCTATGATACCTACCAGTACGTGTTGTTTGTATTGACCTACACTTGCTGCACTTTTTTTGTGAGTGCAGATTTTGAGCCAGAGACGTCTTCCAGACCTCGCATCTAGTTGAGGTTATTCGTTACCAAGATCAGAGGGTGAGCTCCTATCTGTGCCATGCCGCCTGAAGATCTTTCTTTATTCAGATGTCTATCTTTCATCCCAGACATTATGTTATTTTTAGACAGCATTTGTTCTCTTTAGACATTGTTGGTTAGAGTCCTTGTACGGTGACTTTCAGATTTTGGGGATGTAGTAGCTAGATTTCCGCACTGGTTATTTATTTATATTATTGTTAGATTGTTTTATCATTTATTCGTGAGTAATGTTTTATAATTGACTTAAGTAATTGGAATTGGCTTAATAATGGGTTAAGGGATTGGTTCGCCCACTATAAAACTAGTGTGGGTGCCACTCACGTCTGTTTGGGACGTGACATTAAAAAAGGGACATACAATTTCAATACATATATATTACTCCTATATCTTTATCCGGACTTAAAATATACTCCATCTATAACCTAGTAAGCAGGGAAATAAATAATTTACTTTCAATTGGACAACAATAGTGATCAAGAGTTCGTGATTTAAACTCGACAGAATATAATTTGAATAATGACCTCTTTGTTTACCCCGGTATCGGATAACCAATTGAATTTGTGAATGGGTATAGGATATGTGCTTTGTTCTTGACGTATGTAGGCTAAAGAAAATATAGATTTGAAAGCTCACCGCGGATGGCAGCCAAAGATGTAAACGTTATGAGCAATGAACTATATTATTAGCAATAATTCTCTCTTGCAAACGGCCTTGATCGAATGAATGAGAAGGAGAATAGATATGTGAGATTCTTTTCTTACAAATGTTCTTGAAAGGTAAATGGAGCCAACCTCCTCAAAGGAGGGGGGTGCCCCATATTTATAGTCTTGTGGGGCTTCGTACAGTGAACTAAATAAAATAATAATAACGAGGACAGCTCTGAACGGATTTGGTGGGATTAGACTGACGGCGCCGTCTGACACACGCATGGTTGGTGACTGCCCATGGCAGGACGCTACTGACGCGTGGCTCACGGGCAACGGCTGTACCGGACCAACGACCACACGGTCCAACGGCTACACCGGATCAACGGCTATGCGGACCAACTGCTAATCCGAACAACGGCCATACGGATCGACGGCTATGCGGACCAACTGCTAAAGGAGGTGGACCAAATGGTCTTCTTGCTCAGCTCCGGTCTAGGCGCCCCTCCGGTTCAGCTCGAATGTCATCGGGCACGTTCCTCTCTTCTTTCCCTCGGCCCTCATTTAATCGGTTTACGCTATATCCGGTATTTACCGTATACACTCTTAGCTATTGCCCATTGGCCTGTATCTGAATTATGCTCCTTTTTAGTGATTGCGCTTCCAAGAGTACATTTGTTAACAAACTCGGCATTAATTGATATATTATTCTAACCATAATAAAGAAATTTTACCAAGCAAAACTGATATGCAAAGTGTAAAAAGCCATTTACTCTGACTTTAAGGAGAAGTTAAATAATAATTTCAAAAAAAAAAGAAAAAGGATAAAGGGTGTGAAATAAGTTGCAACACTTCTTCACCAAAGAAATTTGACTCTTTGAAGAGCATTTATTAGTAACAAAATAGGTGGGGTTTAGTTTTAAAGTAAAGGCAAAAAACAAAAGATTGCCTCATTCCTTGGGCCTCATGCCGTATGACGCAGTACCAGTTTTTTAAAAATAGCATTTAAATCTAACGATCATATATTAGAGTAGATTATAAATATACTAATCAATTAATTTCTTGAGAAAAGACATCATTTGACCCCTGAACTTGGCACGAAAATTTAGTTTAGCAACTAAACTTAAGTTGTATTTATTTACCCCCCTTAACAACTTTCAAGTTAATTAAATACCCCCCTTAGCGGGTGACGTGGCAAGAAAGTGTGTTGACTTTCTCAAAAGCGCGTGGAAGGGAAAAAAATATCAAAAATGATTCCAGTTGTACATATGTCCTCTTCTAATTGGATGACAATTTATTATACTTAATTATACTTTTTTAATATTTTATTTTTCCTTTTTTTCTCTTTTCTCTTTCTTCTTCTTCTAACCCCACCCCACCCACCCCCCCCGCCCTCCCTCTCCTTCTACCCCATCCTCCAAATCGTTGCTGCTATCTTCCTCAGCTTCTTTCTTCCTTTTTTTTTTTTTTTTTTTAATTTTTTCTCCTTTCTTTGTCTTGATGGGCAGTTCGTGCATTTTCTTCATTGCTGAGCATATTTGAAGGGCAGTTCGTGCAATTTCTTCATTGTTGTTGCATAAGTCCATTTGAAGGCGGTTTAACAACAATAAATTATGGGTTTCTAGTAGTTATTATAGCGAATATGAAATTGAAAGATGCGGCGACCCTCGGTGAAATTGAAAGAAATTACAGGTGGGTTTTGTTGATACCCACCGCCGCCTCTTTTTTTTTTTTTTTTTTTTGGTTGATATTAATCCGAATTTCAGTCCAAAATTTGTGGGTTTTCTTAATTTGGTGATTTGAATGAGAAGTAGAAACAAAATTGGAAGAAGATGGTCCGTTGGAAATTATTGTTGCTTCGGTGGTGGGAAAGGTTGGCGGCAGCGGCGGTGGTGGTTATGGTGGAAATATGATTAATAAAGAAATTTTTTAACAAAGATGGGATTTTTCAGTTGGTTTGATTTAAGGAGGCGGTGGTTATGGTGGTGGTGTGGTGGCGGCGGCGGTGGTGGTGGGGTGGTGGCGGCGGCGGTGTGGAGGTGGGGAGTTTAGGAGGAGGAGAACGGCGGTTATGGGTCCATCTTTTTCTTTTTTTTAATTATTGTTTAATAAAATAATAAAATAGGGAAAGAATGAAGAAGAAAGAAAAAAAACTAAATAAATAAAAATAATTAAAAAAATATTTAATGACGTGGACCAATCACCAGGCGAGTGGTGAACAACACCTAGATCTCAACTGGTCCACGCCGTAGCTAGAGAGTATTTAATTAACTTGAAAGTTGTTAAGGGGGGTAAATAAATACAACTTACGTTGAGTTGCTAAACTAAGTTTTCGTGCCAAGTTCAGGAGTCAAATGATGTCTTTTCTCTAATTTCTTTAATCCATGGTACTCCATTGGCCATGCCATACTATGCTCTCCCATGTATGAAGGCGTGACTTGTGAGCTGTAAGTGAGTTAGCTAATGATTATGTGTAGTTGTTTAAGCTCAAGTCACGTGAATACCTCTTTTTTCTTTTGAATACCAATTTAATTAAGCACTTTAATTTGAATGGCTCATCTCTTTAATTATTTTCTTGATGAGGAAAGTTGGATCAAAGCAAAATCATTCATCGAGCGACAGGTGTTTAATAGATTACGTAACCAACAGTCCATTTTTGGATCGAAAGTGAATTCTCTCCCATTAGATTAGACTTACAATGTTATCAATATCCAGCATATAGTCTTGTCACACATTGCACCGTCTTTTTAAAATAAAAAATAAAAAAATTGTCCTGCCTCTTGCAAGAAAGAAAAGATCAAAATAGGAAAGGTAGTTGTTGGCACAATTAATTCGTCTCTTATGGTTCTAACTTCCAACCTTAGATTAGTGAAATAGTCAAATAGGGAGAAAAAAGAAGGGTGAATCTTTTGACAGCTTTCTTCTAAAATAAACCTACAAAATCCCTCATTTTCCCTTGATCGGAGTTCTTATTGCAAAAGAATCAACCTATTATCAAATATCAATTAATTGACAGTGTTATATATTTCGAAGTACAAAGCGAGGGTACCACTTTTGCCCAATCACAAGATGTTATATTAATTTTAAAATCTAAATTCAACTTTCAATATTTATGTAAGTATAAGTAGTGTCAGTGCATTTGTAAAGGATAGGTGCCTAAAACCAAGTAGACAACACTTGGTAGTAAGCATGTCTAAACATTGTGGAGGGTGACATTGTTGATGGCAAATGGGGAACAAGATAATTGGGATGAGTTGGTTAGCCTGCCAATTGGATATGAAGCAGCTGTAGTACAGGTGGATGTTTTGCTTCTTTCAAGTTGCCCTTTACTATGTTGTAGTTCTAGGAGTTTTTTTTTTTTTTCCTTTCCTTTTTATGAGATCAGAAAAGATTCACATTCTTATCCCTAACATTAATAAGAAATTGCTAGCGTTGGGGTCATTAAATATGCTGGCTTTGTGAGAAACGGGACAGCTAGACACTCTTTGTTTACTCATTGTTTATAACCATTTGGCATCTAGTACTTATATGTCTGATTAACCATATATATATTTGTGTTTGCATAAAATCCACTAGAGTTGACGTGTTATTTATCAGAGGTTTCTCTATTCGACTATTTGAGGGTTCGAATAAGGTACTTTTAGTTAAGAGTAGAGGAATTTCATCCATCCCATCATATTCCAGGTTATGTACCACTTGCAGCTCTAAAAAGTTATATATGTGCTAGCTCTATCATTTTTATAAAAAATTAAAAAAATTAAAAAGGGAAAGTGTATAAGAAAGTTAAACATCCAGTGCTGATAGTAGACAAGTAGTTTAATGCACACAAGACATATCTTGTTGGATAATCCACACTCACATATATTGGGAGTCGGACCACATTTGCTAGCTGTTAGCGGACAAATTATTGTACAATGTATATGTAATACTCTAACAAAAAAGAACTTGCCAGTGGATGATTTAAGGTTGCCTCTTTGACTCTTAATTAATTGTAGACTAGCTAGATAAGCTTGGACTCATTCATATCTTAGTCAAATACAATAAATTAATAACCTTTCAAAACTCCTTTGTTTTTTCAGCTGGTGTATAAGAAACCACGTTAGTTTTTTCTCCTTAATTTAACCTTAACAAAGGACTTTTCATAATTGAGAAGAGATTTATCGCTAAAAAATTTCTTTTCCCGCCATTTCATCTTTTATAAACGAAAAGATAGAGGCACGATACATGTAATAAGGTTCGAACTAAAACTAATAGTAGTATCAATTTTGAAGAAAAAAATACCATATATAAAGTTAGAAAAGAATCATTTTAATGAAGATCATATTTTCCTAAAGTATTAGCAAATGGGTGGTAGCTAGAATACTAGCATCTGTATGAAAGTATACACGATGTAGTTAGTACTCCATTATTTATATAATATAGTACACGATGTAGTTAGTACTCCATTATTTATATAATATGGACAATCCGATTCGTATGTGTCATGCAACCAGAGGTCAATGATTTATATGATATATTAATCAATGATGAGCATCCAATGTTTGCACATACGTGCCAATTGAATTGCGTTTCACGTCCCTTCCTGATCAGCCTTAAACTTTTTTTTTCCCGCCCAGTGTCCGCGACTATATCTAGTTTCGCACCGCGTAAGACCCATTTCTGGGGAAAACGCTCTCTATTACCAAGAATTTTTTCATACCCAAAATTCGAATCCAAGATCTCTTATTAACGGAGAAGCAACACTATCCACTGCACCACATCCCTTGGTGGTAGCTTTAAATTATTCTTACTGCTTTTTCTGGATTGATAAATGACAAAAGAATTTACCTATAAATGTTTACCCGATTTTCTTTACAGTGTGAATATATTATAATTTATTATATTATATAATAGATAACTTGTTTCATTTTTATAACGATAACTATTATTATAATTTTTTAAATGACAGTGATAATATAAGTAACTTTTTACACAATGGAAATAGATTTTGGTCTCACTCAACCCGAAAAGCTAGTTTATGAGGGTGGATTGTTCAAGACCATATAAAGAGACCTCCTATACCTAAATGAGCCGATGTGGGACTCAACAACCCTCCGCACACCAGGACTGGACATTTGAAGCATGCATGAACAATATAAAATAGGGGCTCAACATTGGGTGAATAATGATGGGAATGAGTCTGACTCTGATACCATGTTAAGAAATGGACATTGAGACTATCTCAACCCCGCAACAAGTATGTAAAAGTTAAACTCTTCAAGAAAGGGAAAAATTAAAGCAAGCAAAAAGGTGTTGAATGATAAATTATCAAACATGCACGCAAGTTTGTGTAACGGAACGTGAAAGCAAACATGTTCATTATTTGATGCACAAACAATTTTTTTTATTTTTAAAAAGAGTCATTTCTTTCAATTGAAATAAAAGGCGCTAAAAGGTCACGAAAATAAAGCAATTTCATTGGATAGAGATAGATTTGATGGTCCCTCCCCTACCTTCATACACAAAGAAATGAAATGGTCCATAAAGAGGCATCATTTAACAGTTTAGGTTAGTGTATTTAAGTTTTTTTTCTTGTAAAAATATACTATGTAAAACATTACGTCGAATTTTCTTCATAAAATTATTTTCTGTTACTTTGAAATTTGCTTGACATCGCTATAATTTTACTCTATCTTGTTTCGAAATAACCATCTTAATTCTTTTAAAATTGAACAACTTATTCATTCGTATTGTTTCAAATGTTCTAGGAATGAAACTAATATGAATTATAATGTTGTACACAAAATTTCAAGTTCCGTATTTTTAGATATCTTTAGATTCACCAAAACATACATTTTCTGTAGAAAACCATTCCTAGGTATCTTTAGCTTTTTTTTACCAAACAACTTTTTACATGGTGGTATAAAGAGTGTGACAAAAGATAATTCCCAGGGGTCGTTTGGTTGGTGGGATAAGAATAATAGTTTCGGGATAAAATGTGGGATTATTTTATTCCGCATTAGGTGATAAGTATTAATTAATCCCTGGATTATTTTATCCCACCATTTGTACTGAAATGATGAAATTAGCTATCCCACATTGGGATAACTAATCCCACGGGATATCCAACACATGGAATATCCTTGTCTATCCCAAAATTCTAATGATGGTCCGTAATTATGGAGCTGGTTGCAATTCTTCTCTTTCTGATTTGTGATGAGAAATTTGAATTTTTCGAAGGATTTCCTATCTCTCAAGAAACAACGTATCATTGTTCCTTCAACATGGAAAAGCAGATGTTTTTCTAGATGTAACTAAAAAGGTAAAAAGGGATAAGAAAATTATGTCAAGAGACTCAAAATATCATCATCCTTGAGAGCTGAGATATTTTCAAATGATTGTTTCCTAAAACAAATTTTTTCTCTTTTAATAATTGTCGTGTAGTACATAAGAAACCGCTTCATTATAACGTTTTTCCTTAAATTTCGAATACCTCCCCAAAGCATCAAGCAAGTTCCTTACTTTTGTCAAAACGCTATCATTAGTCTAAAGCAAAAGTATCTTAGAGAAATGATTTTATAAGTTGGCTCCCAAACTTGCAGATTTTATTTGTGAGATAAAGACATGAAGGTAAGAGTTGGTCCCATCGAGTGTCCCAGAATTTATATGTAATATGGAATCCTAAATATTTAAAGACAGAAATCACTTTTTGGATTTCTTTCACTCGTCAATGCTTCCATTTCTAAAAATTTCTGAGTATTACACGTGTGATTTTTTTAAACAAGTATGTCAAACGCTGACGGAATTCAAAGTCCACCAAAAAGGGAAATAGGAGTACCAAATAAGTAAAAGGGCAAAAACAAGCAACCTACCAAATAACCGGAAATAAGTCCTAATTTAATCGTCAAAAAATTGTTCGTACACCAATTCATATAATCCAATCCAACCTACTATACCCAACTTCCACAATTTACACGTATCTCTTGCCAAAATAACTATAATGTCGCCACTTGTAAATTGTCAATTTATGGTTTTGCCAAATAACAGGGCTGTTAGACTCCCACCAAACTGTTAATAACCCCAATAATGATTGCCACGTATTGAATAATTGTCCACTACAAAAGGAAAATCCAAGACAAGACCACGTTATTATTAGAGAAACGAGACGTCTTTTACATATTTTACACCAACACTATCAATTCCTTCTTGGAGTGGACTATAGGCCAAATCATAGGCTAAACAATTCATACGAGTCAATAGTCATTTTCTGAATTGTTGTTCTTCAATTACCATATGTCTTACTTCCCCTTAGTTGATGAATGATGAGTTGTGCTCTCTCTCTCTCTCTATATATATATTGTTATCATTTTGCACGCTCATATATGCTGAATTTGAATTCAATACATCCAATCTTGATCCGCCACGTTTAATTATCATATTAAAAGAGGAAAGGGATGCCAAACCTTTCTGAGTGAGGAAAAAAAAAAAGGGAAAGGCTAAACCTACTCCTTACAAATAGTACGAAGAGAAATTGGTGAAATATCAGAACCGGTATTAGACAAGATACGAAGGCAAAAAAGAAAAAAAAAATTTGGAAAGTGCAAGTACAAACGTGGGTACATGCCCAAACTAAATTAATGTCTAGCTGTCCCTATGACGCAAAGCCAACAATTTAATTACTCCAAGTCTCCACTTTGTTAATGCATTTTTCTACAAAGAAAAAAATAATAATAACACAAATTAAACAAATTGTCCAACCACTCTCCCAAACTTGGCATAAGATTTCTGAATCTTTTGTGATCTCTTCAATTCAAAATAAAGATCCTATCCTCTATCCCTACTTCCTACCTCCTCCAACTAGTAGCAAAAAGAGTAGACGTGAAATTAATTAACATAACACCCACTTGTTCTGCAGCTGCTTCATTTATAATTGGGGCAAAAAACGTTTAAAATGAGTTAACATAATAATGTCTGGTGGTCCTATTAATTAACTTCAAAGATCCCCAAACTTATAATTGTGCGGTTAAAATGTCAGCCTCCACAAACTTTAACCATGCTTACTACCGACCGTTGTCAATTTAGCTTAGGCACGTAGGGGTTTCAAATGCAGCTACTTTGATACATTTATAATACCTTTTTTGTGGTTTTAATATGTACAAATTGAGTTTCAAAACGGAGTCGTTAGTGAAAAAGAGCAGTATTAATCCATATTATTAAGTGGAGGGCAAAATAGCTATTTCGCAAACCACAAGAGTAATTTTAGACCTTTCCATATCGTTTTTTTAATAATACTATTAGCTGGGTGGGAAAATAATGGCATAATTTTATTAATGACGAGGGAAAGGTTGACCAAACCTTTAAACAGAGGGCAAAATTAAACTTTTTTTAACCACAAGGACAATTTTGGACCTTTTTGTTGCAAATTCTTTAGCAACAATCGCATTGAGCGAAATTGAGTGATTTTATAATCTTCTTAAGAAGAAGACAATTGTCTATTCTTTTTTATATTTTTCATTAGGTTAGAACCATAAAATATGGGATTACTCGTGGAACATTCTTTTTCTAATACGTTTCCTGGCCCTTTCAAACTTTCAGCATTTGCCACGAGGCATGCATAAGACTAAATTAATTAATGCTAGATGACATCGCAGAGATGTCAGGGTAGACAATGTTAATTTCAAAATCTATAGGAACACCTGTCACTCGATGAATAGTTTATCCTTGATTCAAATTTCCTCATCAAGAAAAGAATTATGGAGTGCTTAAATTGGTACTCCCTCCGAATCAAAAAGAGTGTTTACTTATTAAATCAAGAAAGAATTAACCTTATTTTTTTAGATTTGTCCCTATTAAGTGTTATGTGATCAAATCCTGATACCTATTTAATTAGGGAAAAATTAGTTAAATTACCTATTTTTTTTCTTCTAAAAGTTAATATTTTCTTAAGGAGTGTCTGAAATGGTAAGTGAAGTTTTATTAATTTATTTGATCTGGGAGGGGAGTATTATGTTAATAATACGCATGACTTGAGCTGAAACGACATCTCACACGCCACGCCTTCACACATTTGGGGGAGCATGGCATGGACATGGAAATAATTAACAAAATAACACTTGCAATTAGATTAACCTATTCTGAGGTACTTAATTAAATAATTACTAGTATTGTGTCATTAGTCATGATGCCCAAGTGATGAGGTAATCTTTTGATTTTTGGCTTTTACTTTACAACTAAGTATCCCACTTATTGCGTCACTTAATGTTCTTTAAAGAGTCAGATTCTCTTCTTTTTGGTGAAATTTGTTACAACTTCTTTTACGTCCTTGGTCCCTTTTTGTCCTTTAATTTAACTTCTCCTTTAATCAAACATCTCCTTAAGAATAGACTTTTTTACACTTTGGAATTCAGTTCTTAATTAATATAATATAAGTTCTTTATTCTCGTCAAATATTGAATTAATATCACATATGTTGAAACATGCGGATATTGCATCACAATTACTAAACTAGAGTACAATTTAGCTGCAGTTGGTGTGTTATTCAACTGAAGTAAACTTACTTCTTTGATAACCAGCGGCAAAGAGAAATTAACACGACCGTAATTTGGTATTGAACTGTCTAAAGTACCCTACTTCTTTAATGCGTAACCATTCGGAACATGACATTAAATCTGCAAATTGTTTTAGCAAAGAGGGTTATTTTATTATATGTTGATCCTATGCTTCTTATAGAAGTAAACAGCACAAAACTTAAAAAAAAAAAAGGCACGCAGTTCAAGGCACATTATAAATTAGTTACTAGTAACAGTTAAAAAGTCGGCATCTGATCGAATCTTGCGGAAATTTGAGGTATGATTGGTGAACTTTTTTCTAATACAATAAAAAAAATAAAAAGATTTACTTTGCCACATTGGAGGATTAAAAGAGACTTGATTGACAAGTTAAGAACCACTACTAGTAATAGGCCACTTTTAGTCAATGTTTGAGAATTGTTTAAACCTCAAGGATTCCAAGGATGATTCTTGCTTTAGCATGGTTAAAACTCACATTTTAATGTTGTTCCAGAAGGTGATCGTGGCTTTTGAACTAGCTAGCTTATTCTTATTAAAGGTAATTATCATGTCATTATCAAAACTTAATTCCCTTTCTTCAAAAGCCTTCATTGTCTTCATTCAACTAATTGTCCATTAACCCCTTCTTTTCCGTTTGAAATCTATCCCTTGTTGAAAGACTAAACTATCTTCGAGATAATTTTATTTTGCTTGACGTTATACTTGTCCACTTTAGTGACTTCAAATTAAACTCCACATGAATTCAATGCATATCAAAAAGTGCAATATCCAAAGAATTCAATAACGTCCAATTTGTTACTCTCATGAAAAGATACTTATCAAACACCGAACTCCCATACAGATCAAACGATCCCTATCCAATCCAATCTACCCTATCCAACTTCTTTCCTAAAAGATAACCTAAAACAATTAAGTTGACCAGAGCTTGCCACATTGCAACAAACCCAGTTGGCCAAGTAATTGTAGTCCTCCAGCCTACTCAAACAGCCGTATAGCCACAAGCATTTTGTCACATTTGTAAATTCCCACTAAAGCAATCCTCAAACTTTTAAAGAGAAAAAGTGTGGCCACCTAAGGTCCACCAACTAATTTGGAGACCATATTATATAAATACCTCTGCTGCAGCTTCTAACAAACCAAAAACAGAATACTTCTGAAAATTCTTAGACTTCCTACCAAATACCAATCTCTTCTTCTTCTCAATGGATTGGACCAGAGGCCAAACCATAGGCCACGGCTCTTCTGCCGCTGTCTCGGTTGCCAAATCACGTTTGTCCAGCGAGAATTTTGCGGTCAAGTCTGTCGAGTTATCGAAGTCACAGTTGTTGCAAAAGGAGCAGAAAATTCTGTCTGAATTGAGCTCTCCTTATATAGTTACCTACAAGGGGTACGATGTTACAACAGAGAATAACAAGGCCATGTTTAATCTTATGATGGAGTACATGCCTGAAGGTACACTCTCCGATCAAATTCGGAAACATGGTGGTCGGATCAACGAGCCGTTGATTGGGTATTATACCAAACAAATTCTACAAGGACTACAATACGTACATTCCCGAGGCATAGTACACTGTGACATTAAAGGACAGAACATTTTGGTAGGTAAAACCGGTGCCAAAATTGCTGATTTTGGTTGTGCCAGGTGGGTTGATCCTGCTGAGAGGGCAGAGCCAATTGGTGGAACGCCGATGTACATGGCACCAGAGGTGGCACGTGGGGAAGAACAGCGATGTCCAGCTGATATTTGGGCATTGGGATGTACTATTATTGAAATGGCCACGGGTACATCACCATGGACTAATGTGACTAATCCAGCTTCATTACTTTACAGAATTGCATTTTCAGGGCAATCCCCTGAAATTCCAAAGTTGCTGTCTTTACAAGCAAAGGATTTCTTAGACAGATGCTTTAGAAGAGATCCAAGAGAAAGATGGACGGCTAGAGAACTCCTCAAACATCCATTTCTTGAAAAATATTTTAATTCGAATCAAGATTTTATCACAAGCTCGCCAACAAGCATTCTTGATCAAGATATATGGAATTCAGTTGAGGAATCAGAAACTATGGATTATTCAATACAAACAATAAGCTCAACGGATTCTTCTTTGCAAATGTTAAGAAAATTGGGTTTATATTCAGCAGAAGTAGAACCCAACTGGAGATGGGACGATGAGAGATGGGTCACTGTTAGAAGTATTGGTGAATAACTCGATAGCTAACAGTCTTGTCAGAAAATTTGCACAGTAATTTTCCTCTCGCAAGATATATTTAAAAATGACCTTAGTAGGTGGCACTAACACTAATCCTAACAATGTATGTCCTCTTTGACAAGCTTGACAGCAAACAAACGATCTATTTCAACCTCCAATTCTTTATATTCCAATTTTTTTGCTAATTTTTTTTATACTCATATCTACTTATATAGCGGAACGTGAAAGCAAACAATTAGTCACTATTGTAACGTACAATTCACAAAATGTTAAGGAAGTTCTCTTCATCCTCAGAAAAAAAAAAAAAACAATTTTATTGGATAAAGATAGATTTGGTGGTCCAACGCTCCCGAGCCCACCTTCATAAGAAAAATAAAAATGGTCCCATAAAGATTGTCTATAAGATTTCTTGGCGCAAATAAATTACATTACCATGAAATTAATTAAACTGCCTTGCAAGATGTTATGACACTCAAGTTCCCTTGAGAGTTTAGGTTTCTGTATTTAAGGTCTCCTTTGGAAGGAATATAAGGTGAAATCAAGTTAAAGTAAGCCATTTGAACGTGAGTTTATATCTAATATATTTAGTGGGGAAATCAAATAAGTTGTTTACAAGCTGGTCCATTATTTGAATTTCAATTTAACTGGTAATAGACTTTCAGGAAAAAGTTGATGCAACTATTGAATTCTTAAGGATTTCCTACCTCTGAAGAAATCAATATATGACTATTGCTTTCAACTTTGAAAAGTTGTTGCATCTTTTTCTAAACGTCGGCTAAAAGGGATAAAAAATAATGTGTGACTCAAAATATCACTTTCTGGTAAGATGCGATATTTTCAAATGATTACTATTTCGTAAAGGATATGACGTTTAGCAATTAATCGACCGCTTCATCATAAACTTTCTTTAAATTCCAAATAGCAAAGCAAGTTCCTTAATTTATCAAAACTATTTTAGTCAAAACACCAAAGCAAACTTCTAGTGGAAATATGTTAGATATTTCACTTATGCAAAAAAGATAGCGGATAAGCATGTCAGACGCCGACCAAATTCAAAGTCCATCAAAAGGGAAAGACCTAATAAGTAAGAAAGCAACATGTATATACAATACCCCAACATAAGTCCTAATATAACCGTCAACTTTGTTTGTACACAAAATCACTATTTTTATCCCAATCCAATTAACAGTGCTGTTACAGTCAGAGCCACACTGATAATAGCCCCAAAAGGCCAAAAACCATCGCCGCGTATTAGATAATTGTCGACCACAAAGGGGCAAGCTAAAGGCAAGCACCACGTTATCATAGTATTACAAAAGGAAAGGGGTCCCAAACCTTTCTAAGTGACAAGAAAAAAGAAAATGAATGGCTAACCTTACTCCTTACAGATAATTTGAAGACAAATAAGTTTTTTTGTTTTTTCATTTGGTATTCAGTGTCTGTTTTGAACTCGACTAATTCGTATTCACATCAAAAATTCACTATGTAAGGGGAAGGGGGTAAAACACTTTTCTTTCAAAGACGATTTATTCGTAAAGCTCGAAGCTAAAAAACTTTAATTAATGACGGAAGAATCTTTTGTCACTCCACCAATTCCGTATAATGATAACTTCAAGAGAAAGAAGTGAATATGAGAACCTGTGTTAGACATGATACAAAGGCAAAATATATGGTTGGGAAGTGCAAGTACAAACGTGGGTACATGCCCAACTCAATTGATGTCTAGTTGTACCCCTGTGACGCAAAGCTAGAAAATTTACTTACTCCACTTAATAAATGCATTCTTCTACAAAAGGGGATCATTAATACCACACAGAAAAATCTCCACCAATAATCCACAGTTGGCATAAGATTGTGAATCTTTTTTTATCTCTTCGAATAAAGATCCTAATCGCTGTTCCTACCTCCTTCGAGTATTCGACTACTACTATATAGTATAGTATATAATAGTAGTAATATATAAAGAACGACGTGAAAGCCAACAATTAAACAACCAACTCCTGTATATCATTGTTTTCCCCGAATTTCGGTAACAATTGAATTTGTAAGTGAGGTATAGGATATGTGGATGATTTTTAATCTAGTATTCGGTTGATATGAAATTGATATAGATTTATTTGTAATAATATATATAGATATATAAGTCTTCGTCTATGATAAATATATCGATATTGGTGATTGAGCTATATATATATATATATATATATATATTGTATTGAGTGGATGAACAAGCCAAAGTATACTTCAAATCCGGACTAAAATGAGAGAGAGAGAGCTTGATATATTTCTATTACAATGTTACAGATCTCAAAACCCCATAAAAAGTAGTGAAATGCCCTCTATTTATAGATTTGCCTCATGGGCCTTACATACAATACAAAGCCTTTTTAGAATAGAGAAACCCTTAAAGGATAAGGTAGGGTCGTACGGTCTGACACCCGTACGGTTGTCAGTACAAAATGACAGAACGGTCTTGACGCGTGGCAGTTCTGCAACTGGTTAACCGGACCAACGGCCACGTTCATTTCGGACATGAAAAAACCGGACTAACGGCAACGCTGAGTTTGATCCGGAGACACCGGATCAACAGATTTACTTCTCCTTTCTCGGATCAGCCACATCCGGTGCAATCCCTCCTATCTGAAGAAAAGACCGATCATACTCGTGCTCATTTAGTCATACCCTCGGCCCCCGATCTTGCATATATCCGATTTTTACCGTATACAGATAGTCCCCACACTTTCCGGACCGTAGTTTTACCGGACTAACGGGAAGTGGATAAGTCTAAAACGGGGTGGTTTCATAAGCTCGTTCTTATCTTTTAATTTTGGCGGGAATAGTTATGTCACGTCCCTCCGACATCGGCCACGTGTCTCGTCCGAATGGCCGACCTCGAACCGCCGTAATGCACGTCGCCTCGTATCGTGTCTCGGTTAATTGTGGGACACGTGGCGCCACCCGATTAGGCCACGCCTCTCTCGTAACCGCTACGGTTCATTCACCTATATAAGGCCTTACTTAACCGTTTCACTTTTCTACTTTCACTTAACCGTTCATTCTTGACCTTTACTTAACTTCATTTACTCCTGATCATTTTCATCTCTTATTTTCTTGCTTGTTTTGATCGTTTTCATCTCTTAATTTCTTGCTTGTTTTGATCGTAAGAAATCCAACTTTGCCAACTTCTCCATTTGCTACTCTTTGATCGAAAGTGCTCCTTTGTTTCCTCTTTCACTCGTCATTTTGAATTCTTCAACTACCTTTTCAATCTTTCTTATATTTCCTGTTTCGTTTCCTACTTTAAATTCACAAATCTTCCTTTTCACACCTTCCAAATGTCTGCCAACACCGAAACTACCTCCCAGGACGTTCCTCGGTTTCTTCTCGGGGAGCGAGCCAACCCTACAACGAGGGAAAAACCTTCGTTGAACCTACCGTTTTGGACATAGTGCGAGTCAAACCCAACTACAACAAAGAATTTGAAGTCTACGAAGCCTCTCCGATCGCGAGATGGGGGTTTCGATGTAGCGATACTCTTCGTATATTACGAAGATAAACTTGACCGGTCGGGCATTGCGGATGGGATAACCGTCCGGTGCAAGTATTCGCCCGGGCCGGAAACAGATCATCACCGTCATGAGAAGGCTTCTGTATGATTACACCTATCATTTATGCTCGAAGCTCGACCACCCACCCGATTGACCCCGGTTATTTTGGAGATGTGCGGACGTACAATGTGTTTTTGGCCAGCCCCAGGTGGTTCGATTATGGATAATCGTGGCTTTCGCTCCGTTATTGCCAACAACGTAAAGGGAACGATGGTGCATTTCATCAGCTTATATTCCTCGAGGCTATTCGAGGGGCGTGATAAAGCTCGCCAAGCGAGGTCGGAAGCGATTTTTTCCAAAATGGATGAAGACAAAGATCGAGGGTGGTTAGAACGCTATGTCGGTAAGACGCGAACATTATTCCATGCATTGGTACATGCCTTTTCCGGAGAGGGTGGAACGATAGGCGTAAGTTTCTCGATTCTCCGCTTGATAATCATTTTCTGCATGCTTTGCAACACTTACTCCCTTGCATACACGTGATTTCTCCCCTTTTTTTCTTTTGTATCAGCTGTGGCGTGAATACCTCCGGCCGTTCGGAACATGTCCGAATGGGTTGGAGTAATTATCGGCCAACACACTCACGAATGACGGACATGGGGGGACCTGTCGCGTGGCTGATGGGTTGCCCAAAATCACGGTAACGCTCTCCTTGATTTGATATATATTGTATCTTCTATTTCCTTTTCTTTTTATAACCCGCCCGGTATTCGGGTTTACCAAGGGTCGTGGAGCGAGGCCGGAACCAACGAAGCTCGCCTGCTGTAGGTTCCTCGATTCGACTCGGCGAGGGCATCTCGGCTCATTGCTTGCTTTCTTGGAGAGGCGGAGAAAGCCTCGGACAAAGGACAGAAATCGAAGAAAAGGGCAAGGAGCGTTGTTCGGACTACGAGGGATGAATCGGAGCCCGACTTTTTTCTTATTCGAAGGGTCGGTGTGGGCCCCATCGCCTACTGCCGGGAGGAGGAAGCCAACATTCCGCCCTTCCTATGGGCGAGGAAGGACTTCCGCTCGGCTTGCGTACGGTGGGGAAGAAGTTCTTTATCCGACTCCTCTGAGGTCGATTGAATTCGTTGATATTTCAGGTGACGCTTCATCTGAAGAGACTCCCCTACAAAGGCCTAGAAGATCCGGGCTAGCTTTGATTGCTGAAGCCGAACAAAGAGCAGAGTTGGCCCCTGATATCGAGGTTCCAATGGATACCCGACCCAGGTGGTGACCCGGCTACGACATCAAGAGCACACCCTTCTACCGACGGCCCCGGGGCGTTTGCTCCCGCTTCTCTTTGCGCCGAGGTCGACAACCTCGGTAAATGTTCTCGGATACCCCTCCCGACAGGCGGGAAGGCTGCTGGTTTCGAACGTCTCTATCCCCGCCGGGCACGCGGCGGCTGGCGAACAGCTAAAGCGGTGCGAGGATAGTCTGGTAAGTGTCTTCCGGCCCCACCCCCAGCGTGGGAAGAGAAGGACAAGATCGGCCATGGTCAACGTCCACGAGATTGCGGTTTTTGTCCCGTCCGGTGGGGTAGCAAGCTGCTCCCAGGAGCCTCTCGTTTCGAACTCGGATAAAGAAAGATGGCGAGTCCTGGCCGGGGCCTCGTGCGAGGGCATGCACGCGGGCAACCAGGTAAGCTTATCATCCAATCTTTCCATGGTTCAATGTGAACCTCAGTTCTAGCTTTAACTTAATTTGTTTCTTCTGCAAAGTATTGTGCTCGACAATGAGGCCTTTATCACGCTCGAAGGTCGACGACTTAAAGGGCATTTGGATGCCCGGTCGTGAAACGGAGAAGTTCCGGCCGCCTGCGAGAAAAAGAAGATCGGTTAGGCCGGGCCACGTGCTTGTCAACTTCGACCAGGAGCTCGAAGCGGCGGCGAAAAGCTTCATTTGAAGGCCGAGTTGGCAGAATAGTTGAAAAAACCGGTTCCAGAAAACGGATAAGGCACACTTAACCAAGACATGCCGTTTTCTTCGAGGCTCGGTGAACTCGAGGCACTATCTCTCGGAATTCAAAGTGAGCTTGATTCGGTCAAGGCGTCTTTGTGAATGGCGAGGCATCGAAAATTTTAGCCGAATCGAGAATACTAAGGACAAGAGAAGTTGAGGGTAGTTGAGCGAGAAAGCGGATAGGGCCGGTTTGTGGCCGAGCTCAAAAGGTCGAGAGAGGCGGTCGGACGATGACATTCTTGGCCGGGCAGAGTCGGCTACTCGGGATCAAGGAATTCCTTGACGAGAGAGATCGAATTAGCGGCTAAATTGGCCAAAGGCGAGGCGCGAGCTTAGAAGAGTCTCTTGGGACGTGGAGGGCTGCCGAGGCTCGTACCACGATTGCGGTTGAATATGAATGGTGAAAGTCCGGAGGGTGCAACGAACAACTCGGCAAGGATTGGGGGACCTCACCGCTCGATTCTCGAAGCCGGAGAACAATCGAGGAGGAGGCTAAGAAAGCCCTTGACCACTGGTCGAGGACTCGGCGAGAACGGTTTCGAGAACTCGGCTCCGGTCGTCTTGGGGTAGATCGAGACTGCCTTAGCCTTTATTTTGTTTTTGCCTTTTTGGCTTGTTTTTGCTTTTTGACTTTGTGGAAAGTTCGGATGTAAAACCCTTCGTATATGGAATGTGCATTTTCCTTTTGATTGTCTCTTTATTCTTTTATCTGAATGCTTGTTATGACTTTTGCCTTATCGCTTATCCCGTTAAAGAACAAATCAAAGGCTCGGAGTCATTTTTTTAGGCTGTCTTTGTGCCTATGTGTTGGCTTTTTCCTCCGTTCGGTACATTTTTATCAAGGATTTGATTGAATGGTTTGCCGTGGGACTCATTTTATGCTTTGAATTCGGACGTCTCCGAATCACGTTAGGCGTTTTAAGTAGATGTTTCGAGCCGACACTTATCATAGATTAGGTTCGGACACCTGAATCCCTGCCTTGTCAAATTTTGATATGGCAGTCTCCATTCGAGGGTGTTAAAAGATTTTGGCCCCATTCGAGGGTGTTAAAAGATTTTGGCTTGTTTCAATGCGACCTTGTTGCCTTTGTCGAATTTCGGATAGAGTCCCGTGTAGGGTGTTTCGATAAAATGATGCCGAATTTCGGCGGTAATCCCTGGTGTAGGGTGTTTAATAAGAAGACACATCCGAAATGAATTTTTTATAATCTTCTTTATATTGCAAGTATTTGCACGTACATGATATGAAGAGTTCATCCGTTTCCTTCTGTTTTTGCCGTAGCAAATACTAAGTGGACACGATTCGTTCTGATCGTTTGGTCCTTACATCAAAACCTTATACAGAAAGTCTGGGTTTGGACAGAGGTGAGAAATATAAAATTTCGAGGACTTCTCCGGGGTAGCACCTAACAGCGTTCATCTGCTTTGTTGAGCTGCTCATTTTCTATTTTTCGGGGTAAGCCTCGATATGGGTATGATAGTCCCCTAGTGTTTATCCGAGCTGCATGATCGGGTAAGCACTATCAAGTCCCCACTCGAGGGGTATACCCCGAGTTCCCGGATACTTAGCCTCGCTTCTATCAAGTAACACGTTGTACTTGTTGCCTCATTAAAAACCTTGTCGGAAAACCCAACCGGGACAAAACCGTACTAAGGAAAAAGAATGCAACACGTGTTTTTGACCTAACTTCATTGATACCTGTTCGTGTAAAAAAGAAGACAGATTAACAAAAAATAATCACAAGGGTAGGCATCCATACCTTCGCAGTAGTATCTCTTCAAATGAACCACATTCCAGTTATTGCGCAACCGTTGTCCATCCATGGATTCCAGCTGGTATGACCCTTTGCCCGTTATTCCTGTTATCTTGTATGACCCTTCCAGTTCGGACCCAACTTTCCGTCGTTGAGATTCTTGGTGTTCAAAGTAACTTTTCGAAACACCAAGTCCCCAACTTGAAAATGTCGAAAATTGGCCCTCCGGTTGTAGTGCCTTTCCATTCTCTGTTTCTGGGCTATAATACGGACCAACGCATTTTCGCGAAGTTCGTAAGCGAGGTCGAGTTTTATGGCCATGGCCTCCTCGTTTGACCCACCGGTGGCGTATCTGAATCAGAGGCTCGGTTCACCAACTTCTATTGGGATGAGAGCTTCGGCCCCGTAGACCAACGAGAAAGGCGTTTCTCCCGTGCTTGATTTTGATGTGGTTACGTAAGCCCGCAATACCTCCGTAGAACTTCCCTCCGGTGATGCTTCGATGTTTCAAGTCTTTTCCTTAGATTTTGAATTATTGTTTTGTTCGTGGATCCTTTGTCTCTGTTTGCACTTGGGTGATACAGAGTTGATACAATTTTCTTGATCTTCAACCCTTCGAGGAAATTATTGACCTTGCTGCCAACGAACTAAGGACCGTTATCACAAGTTATGTAGGTCGGGATGCCGAAACGACAAATAATGTGGTCCCATATGAAGTCAATAACCTCCTTTTCTCTAATCTTTTCTAAAGCCTGCACTTCAACCCATTTGGAGAATTAGTCAGTCATAAACAAAATAAAACGGGCCTTACCTGGTGCCCATGGCAAAGGACCTACGATTTCCATTCCCCATTTCATGAAGGGCCAAGGTGATATCACCGGGTGCAATAACTCTCCGGGCTGATGTATCATTGGGGCATGCCTTTGACACCCATCGCATTTTCGGACAAAATTCTTCGCGGCATCCTCGTAGGTTCTAATAATAGCAGAGCTCACGATAATTTTTTGAACCAAGGCTTCGCTCCGGAGTGATTACCGCAGTACCCTCGTAGACTTCTCTCATCACATGTCGTTTCTCCAGACCCAAACACTTGGCCGGGGTCGAAGAAAAGATCGTCGATACAATTGACGTCTATTAAAACGGAAACCGTCTTCTTTTGTCGTCGTCGACCGTGATTCTTTTAGGTCACTCGGGGAGCTTTCCATCTTGCAAGTAGTCGATGTATTTGTTGCGCCAATCCCAAGTTAGACCCATCGTGTTTATTTCGGACGCTCGTTGTCTCTTTACCGAATTCATCAAGCACTTATGGTGCCGGGGTTGATTCCTCTCCCTTTGAGCGAAGAGCCCCAATTGGCCAATGCGTCGCTTCGTTGTTCTGCTCCCTGGGTACATGCTGCACGGTCCACTCTTTAAATCGGTGTAGTATCACTTGGGTTTTCTCCAAATACCTTTGCTTTCGTTCATCCTTAACCTCGAAGACGCCATTCACTTGGTTAACGACCCAGAGTCGCATTTTGCTTCGATTATTTATACTCGAGCTAATTCCAAACTCGCAATCATAGCCTCATACTCTCTGCTCCCATTGTTAGTCAATTTAATAGTTCTAATCGACTATCTAATGACATCCCCGGTGGGGGTTTTAAGGACGATGCCTAGCCCGGAACCTTTTTGGTTCGTGGCCCCGTCCGCATGTAAAGACCAAATACCCGAAGTCTTTCCCGAGGTTAGCAGAAGCTCTTTCTCAACCTCGGAGATCATAGTGGGGATAAAATCTACCACAAAATAGGCCAAGATTTGAGACTTAATGGCCGTCCTAGGTTTATATTCGATATCATATCCGCTAATCTCTATGGCCCATTTGATCAAATTCTCTACCCGACAATTCCGATTTATGCATGACATTCTTTAGAGGATAAGTAGTCACTACGCGCATTCGGATGGCATTGAAAGTAAGGTTTGAGCTTTCTTGAAGAAGCACTTACCAATGCCAAAGCCAACTTTTCGAGGTGGGGATAACGGGTCTCGGCATCCCTTAAAGCTCTACTCACATAATATATAGGAAATTGAGTGCCTGAGTCTTCTCGGACCAAAACACCACTTACTACTACCTCGGATACAGCAAGGTAGAGAAACAATTGCTCGTCTGCCTTCAGTGTGTGCAGCAGAGGCGAGCTGGACAAGTATCTTTTTAATTCCTGCAAGGCTCTTTGGCATTCCGGTGTCCAAACGAAGTCATTCTTCTTCCTTAATAAGGAGAAGAAACGGTGACTTTTATCCGAAGACCTCGAAATGAAACGGCTCAGTGCTGCTATCCTTCCGGTGAGCCTCTGCACTCCTTTGACGTTATTCACCACCTCAATATCCTCGATGGCTTTGATCTTATCCGGGTTAATTTCAATTCCCCGGTTTAAGCTTCATGTTGTATTTACAGAGTATATCAAAGGTTTCCTGCAAATGTTTTAAATGGTCCTCTGTTTCCAGGGACTTGACCACCATGTCATCAATATAAACTTTCATTGTTTTCCCTATCTATTCTTCGAACATCCCATTAACTAGGCATTAGTAAGTTGCACCGGCATTTTTTAACCCGAAGGGCATGACATTGTAACAGTAAGTCCCGTACCAGGTAATAAAGGATGCTTTCGCTTGATCCTCCGGGTGCATCCGGATTTGGTTGTACCCGGAGTAAGCATCAAGAAAACTTAACATCTCATGCCCGGCCATCGTATCGATCATTCTATCAATGTGAGGCATCGAAAATGAATCCTTCAGGCATGCTTTATTCAAATCCTTGTAATCAACACACATTCTAAATTTATTACCTTTCTTCGGCACCACCACTACGTTTTCTAGCCAGTCCGGGTATTTTACCTCTCGGATAGAACCTATTTTTAAAAACTTTGTTACCTCATCTTTTACAAAGGCGTGTTTCGGCTCTGCCATGGGCCTTCTTTTCTGCTTCACTGGGGGAAATCTCCTGTCAAGGCTGAGCTTATGAGTCGTCACTTCCGGTGGCACACCTGTCATGTCTATATGGGACCATGCGAAACAATCGGCATTAGCTTGAAGAAATTTAATTAATTTGTTCCTGAGCTCTCAGGTTAACCCCGTTCCCAGGTATACCTTTCTATCTGGTAGATATTCGAACAAGATGACTTGCTCCAGCTCCTCCACGGTGTATTTGGTTGCATCAGAGTCATCCGGTAATACGAACGATCGAGGTACGTCGAAATCGTCCTCTTCATCCACCGGGTCCGACCCCTTCTGCTCCGTTGTCGAACCCGTACCCTTTATGTTATACCCCGCGTTTTCAGAGCATGAGTTTGACATGTACCTCATCATAGTATATGTGGAGTTTTAAGGTGTTTCAAAATCCTAAAATGAAGTTCGTCGAGTCTAGTTTGTAATGCAACAAACCGTTCATTGATAGGACATCGGAGTAGAGAATTATAGACGTTACAAGGCGAAGCTGTCGACGCGAAACAGCTTTCCCGCGGTACAGCTACGGTGCCGGCACCGATCACTGATGCTACGATGCGTAGCTACGATAAAACCGACTTGACGAGTCTCCGTTTTAAGGGACAAAAATCTCATTTTTTTTCGGCCAAAAGTTCCAAAACTTTCCCAGAAAAATTCGGCAACAAAAAAAGGGGAGCAAAGATACCTCACAAAATGAGGATTTTGAGTAAAATTTCAAGTAATGAAGTACCAATCGAAGTCTAGGAGGAAAGATAGTCACGAATATAATTTCATTTGGAATTAGAGGAGCATGGGAACAAGAAAATGTTGAAGAAGGTAAGTTTTAATCCTCTTTTCACATGTTATGGATGGTATGTATATGTTGTAATATGTGGAAATGAATGAAAGTATGAAATTTGGGTGTTGTGGCCGTGTAGTGTTATAGGTGAAGGGGAGATGAATAAATATTATTTAGTATGTTAATTGTGTTGTTGGAGTTTTATGATGGAAATGGAAGGTTAAAGGTTCTAGTTAGCATGGAAAAAAATTATTGTTAAGTTGTTGTTGGAAAATATGTGACTTTATTATAGTTTATGTAATTATGAGAATGAAGTTGTAAGGTGCAAATTATGATTGTTGTTAATGATAATGGAAGGTGAAAATGTGTTGTGGATGTTTATGTTGAAGGTTGGAAGTTTTAGATGAATTATGGCTTTGGTGGAAAGTTTGTATATTTTGTATATCTTGTGCATATATTGTAGAAATGATATGAAATGTTTCCGAATGGCATCGTAATGATTTTGATTAGTAATGAATGTGAGTATGGTGGTGTTGGTTTGAAAATTTGAAGTCGGAATGGAAGCTATTGCATTATGTTAAGACTAGTTGTGTGTTCTATTGTGATTGTTGATGTTGTTGATGTTGTTGTTGGGTTGTTGTTGATTGTTTTGAGCCGAGTTGAATCTCGGGGATGCTATATGTATGGGGGATCTTTTGCCCAGATTTTTGTAGAACGGTATTGGTTAAGGTTGAAAATTGTAAGTCTCATGAATAGTAATTGGTAAATGTGACCATTTGCGGTTTTGGACGAAACGGGATTTGAGATTGGGCGATCGTAAAAAGGCAAGAAAGGTATGTAAAGCCTTACCCTTCTTTCTTTTGGCATGTCTTAGGTGTGATAGGTTTGAATACGAACCCCGAGGATGACTCTACTCTTAGGAATACGCATCTAAAGTTGCCCTTTTTCATTCAATAGAATTGAATTATATATGCTCTAAGTAGTTGGAAAAATGGCCTAAACATCTGTAATTTTCACAATTGGAACCGGATTGCCTTGAAACTTTCGTAGACGACTTCACAAGGCCTAATGTTCGTAATTTTGGTACGCCACTTCGGCTTGGCCCAAGGTGGGCCCACAATGTCCCTAACTTCCATAAACGGTCTCGAATTGCTTGGAAATGGTCGTAGATGTTTTATAATGAATGATGTCCATAACGATACTTGAAAAGCATTTAATTTCTCACCACTCGCATGTGCATACGGTTGTTAACCTTTTTATGCTAACTCGATTTACTTGAAACGTGTTTGCGGTTTACAAATGATTTTAAGGAAGTTTGTTCGCATTAAAGAAAATATAAAGTTGACCTTTCAAAACCACTCCGCGGGGTGCAAGATTTTATTATTTAAACTTTTCAAAACCACTCCGAAGGGGGAGTGCGATATCTTATTATATAAGACTCTTCAAACCACTCCGAAGGGGGTGCGAGATTTTATTATTTCATTCCACCTACGACTTATGTCTACATTCCACAACGCTATTATTAGTATTATTATTATTATTATTATGCCCGAAGGGGCTAGGATTAGTATTATGTCACGAGTGGCATGCCCGAAGGGGCCAGGGTAGCCGTATGTCACGAGTGGCATGCCCGAAGGGGCTAGGAATATTATGTCGGGGCCGGCGTATGTCGAAGGGGCGGGATAGACGTATGTTGGACCGGCGTGCCCGAAGGGGCCATCATTTTATTTCGGGACCGGCATGCCGGCGGGGGCCAGGATAGACGTATGTCGGGACCGGCGCGCCCGAAGGGGATTATTATCATTATTATCATTATTATCATTGTTGTTGTCATTATTATTACTATTATTATTATTATTATTATTCGTAGGAAGCGGCTGTCCGATGGATCATTGTGATACTATATTTAGACTGTGCATACTAGAACCGGTGTATTTACGTATTCATATCGCGTATGCTTGAAGAACGTGTGTTCACTTGCATTATTTACTTAAGGATTGTTCTAAGACCCATGTGTACATTTATGTTTCCTCCGCCGAGGGCTGCAGGGTAATGAGCTTGATTGTGGTTTCTTCTCTTCTAAATTAAGCTATGGTTATTGTTTGTTATCGCTTTACATACTCGGACATATTCCATCGACCCACTTTCTTCTTCTGCGTTTCATGCCACGCGGGTACACCCAGATGAAGAGAAGACTTTCTAGAAGATGTTCCGCGGGATTGGCGAGCTCCATTTCGGTTCGGAGTGTTGCCGAGTCAAGTACTTATGTCATAGTATTTGTACATCCTAGAGACTTTGCAGACAATTGTCTGTGGATTGGGTGTCGAGGAACGCGAATCGGTTATAGATGTTAAAAGAGTGTGTATTTTCAGATGTTGTCAGTTGGCAAAAATTTATGTGATTGACTGAAGGTTTTCATAATCTGTATAAAAACAGTGACCTCTATTTTGAAAAGTTTCATGTTTCTTAAAAATTTTCGAAATGACAGGTTTTAGTAACGCGAACGTTTAAGGGTTCGCTCGACTCTGAGGAGGGTCGGGTGCCCATCGCACCCTAGTAAGGTCGGGGCGTGACACTTTAGTTGTTATTTGGTGTCCTTGCCTCCGACTGATTCATCATCTCTTTGATCCAATTTTTTGGGGAAGAGTGGTGTTTCCTCAACCGCGAACATCTCCCTTGCAGCGGGCTGTTCACGTCGGATGGTTTTTATCCCCTCCGGTGTCGGGAATTTCAGCAACTGATGTAGTGTCGATGGCGCTGCTCTCATGCTATGAATTCACGGTCTACCAAGCAAAGCATTATACTTCATATCTCCTTCGATGACATAGAACACCGTTTATTGAATGGTGCCGTCAATGTTGACCGATAAAGAAATCTCCCCCTTCGTGATTTCACTCGCCATATTGAACCCACTGAGTACTCGGGCCACCGGCACGATCTGGTCGAGTAGCCTTAGTTGTTCAACCACTCTCCACGGGATGATGTTGGCCGAGCTACCTGGGTCAATCAAAATATGTTTAACCCTTCATCATTATGCGATTGAATGATGCCTTCTGCGTCCTCATTGCTGAAGGAGATAGAACCCTCGGGTACGTAATCCCTGCTGCGCTTCTCATGCACAACGAAATCCTTCGTTCGTTTCATCACCGGCCCTCGAGGAGCATCTGTTCCCCCGATTATCATATTGATTACATGCTGAGGTTCCACCGGTTCGACCGCCTTGTGAGATTCCCTTTCTCGTAGTGGCTTTTAACTCGTTCACTCGGAATTCTCGAAGGTGGCCATTCTTCAATAAGCGAGCCACCTCTTCTCTTAGTTGGCGACAGTCCTCAGTTTTGTGCCCATGGGTTCCATGATACTCACATATCACGCTCGGGTCCCGTTGACCCAGGTCTGATCTTAGTGGTCTCGGCCATCTTACTTCTGCGATACGGCCAATAGCCGAGACTAGATCCGAAGTATTGATGTTGAAGTTGTACTCCGATATCCTTGGTAAGTCTTTGTTGCTAGCCGAACTCCCGGCATTGCTTCTAAATAATAGACCTCGACTGTTCAACGGGCGCTCAGCCCGTTTATCACCCCGGCTAGAGAGTTGACTGGGGCCAACCCTTGATCTTTTTTATCTGAAGCTTGGCTTTTCCGAATGAGAGTATCGCCGGTATCTTTCTCTCAATGATGGCTCGTAAACTTTCCTCGACCTTTCAGAGCTTTTGCTTATATTTATGGGTCCCGGGGGAAGCTCGAGTTGGTCATCCTCTACCGAATTCCGATTCGTACACATTATGAACATCTGCCCAGGTCACAGCCTCGAACTCCAGCAAATTCTCTTTCAGTTTGAATGAGGTCGTCAAGCTCCGAGGATTAAGCCCTTAGGTAAAAGCTTGTGCAACCCATTCCTCCGGAACCGGGGGGAGTTCCATCCGTTCCCTTTGGAAACGGTTCACAAATTATCGTAGTAATTCATCATCCCTTTGGGCTATGCGGAAGATGTCCGCCTTCCGGGCCTGGACTTTTTTAGCCCCTACATGGGCTTTTATGAACGCATCTACGAGCATTTCGAAGGAAGTGATTGAATGCTCGGGCAGATGGTCATACCAGGTCAGCGCCCCCTTTGATAGCATTTCCCCAAATTTTTTCAGCAAAACGGACTCAATTTCATCCTCTTCGACATCGTTGCCTTTTATGGCACACGTGTATGAAGTCACATGTTCCTGCGGATCCATTGTACCGTCGTATTTCTAGATCTGGCATCTTAAACCTTTTCGGGTTCAACTTCGAAGCTGCACTTGGAGGGAAAGGCCTTTGGATGTACCTCTTCGAATCCGGCCCCTTTAGGATCGGCGGAGCCCCCGGGATCTGATCCACCCGAGAGTTATACGTTTCCACCCTCTTCTCCGTTGAATCTACCCGCTTTGCCAAGGTCTCGAGCATCTTCAGAACATCAGTGGATGAACTGGCTCCTGATCCATTACTCTCGACTATCCGCGTTTCATCCCTTCTTGGCTCGGTGACACCTTTTGTCCTTTCTGGAGCTGCCTTATCATTTTTGCCTTGAAGCTGGACTATTGCGATTCCCTGTTCGACTATGGCAGTCCCCTATTCCTGCAACATTTCAAAAATTAAACGTAAGTTAATCTCATCCGGAGTATCCGGCGCTTTCCGGCCTTGGGCCTGAGATAAAGTAATTGAGTTATGAGTATTCAAGGGGTCAGTGGCCGGTAAGGTGGCATTCTCCTGGTTCGCGGTGTTCTGCCGGTTGAGGCCTTCCCTCGAATCAACAGAATTTGGGTCGATTGGATCTGCGGGTAGGTCCCGTAACCCACTGTTCTCGTTTTCGGCCACAATCTCGTTGTTGTTGACATGAACAGATTCTCCACTGCTTGCCATTTTATCCGTTTTCGCAGAGATTAGCAAAAAGATTTCTTAATCTAACAGGTAGGAGGTAGAAGCCAAGATTAAAAAATCACTATTATCCTAGCCCCACGGTGGGCGCCAAACTGTTTTCCCCGAATGTCGGTAACAATTGAATTTGTAAGTGAGGTATAGCATATGTGAATGATTTTTAATCTACTATTCGGTTGATATGAAATTGATATAGATTTATTTGTAATAATATATATAGATATATAAGTCTTCGTCTATGATAAATATATCGATATTGGTGATTGAGCTAAATATATATATATATATATATATATATATATATATATATATATATATATATATATATATGGCAATATATTGTATTGAGTGGATGAACAAGCCAAAGTATACTTCAAATCCGGACTAAAATGAGAGGGAGAGAGAGAGAGAGCTTCAATATATTTTTCTATTACAATGTTCTAGATCTCAAAAAGCCAACCCTTAAAAGTAGGGAAATGTCCTCTATTTATAGTTTTGCCTCATGGGCCTTACATACAATACAAAGCCTTTTTAGAATAGAGAAACCCTAAAAGGATAAGGTAGGGCTGTACGGTCTGACACCCGTACGGTTGCCAGTACAAAATGACAGAACGGTCTTGACGAGTGGAAATTCTGCAACTGGTTAACCGGACCAACGACGACGTTCATTTCGGACATGAAGAAACCGGACTAATGGCCATGAGAACTTGACTTGGAGAAACCGGACTAACGACAACTCTGAGTTTGATCCGGAGACACCGGATCAACAGATTTACTTCTCCATTCTCGGATCAGCCACATCCGGTGCAATCCCCCCGGTCTGAAGAAAAGACCGATCATACTCGTGCTCATTTGGTCATACCCTCGGCCCCCGGTCTTGCATATATCCGATTTTTACCGTATACAATCATCTTTACATGTTGCGTGGGAGTTAATTTCTATATATATACTGATAGGAATAAAATAACTTTTATATCATCAAATCACTTAAAAGCAAGCACAAGTCACTATTTATAAACAGTGATAATTGTTTATCTGTTTTACTTATTTAGTATTTTAAAATAGATTTTTACTTTAGCAAAAATTATAGAGAATTAATTTAAATTTTTTTCTCAATGTTACTCTTATTATTAAATAATTCTTTTTCAAACTTATTGGAGTACTAGTAGTCAGATTTAAATTTTAAAAGCTTAGTAAACATGTGTAATTTAGTAAAATAAAACACTTAATGCTTTCTTGAGGGAATTCAGACCCATTTATGGGATCACACTCAGGTATGTTGTTGTTGTTTTTTATTTTTTTTATTTTAAAGGAAATGCAAAATGCATGCTGGTCAAGTAAATATTCCAACGGGTGTAAAAGGATGAAGTGAAGATGAAGTAAGGATGGCTTGGATGCCTTTGGAATGATGAAATCCTCTTCTAGGCATGTTTCTAATATTATACTAGTGAAAGAATTTTCTTGCCTTTTGTTTTGCTAGTGGGTTAGATGTACTACGACTTTATTTAGAAACAATTTAACTTAAATATTCTATTTTCTCTACACAAATATATAGTTATTTTAGATCACAAGTTTAAAAAAAAAAAATGAACTTTCTGTTTAGTTAAACTCCACTACATAAATTGGGAGGAGGGAGTAATTGTTTCCCGATAGAAACTCAAATTCAGTGGGCAAAAAAAGAAAGAAATTAAAGAATGGTTTGGAAGTTTTATTTAAGAAGTAATCAATTGCCCCTTTTTTTTATTCTTTTTCATAAGGATAGAACCATAAGAGAGGAATTAATTCATGTGGAGCAACAAAGGTGGCCCTTTCTTACTCTGCTTTGCTTCTTCCTTTTTTTTCCATTTTTTTTTTTTTTTTTTTTTTTTTTTGGGTTCAAGCTGCTTTAACAGATACCATGTGACATAAAACTATATGTTAGACAATTCATTTCACATCCAAAATGAACTGCTAATTTCCTAATCTGCGAAACACCTGTCACTCCTGGAATGATTTAGCCTTCATCCAACTTTCCTCATTAAGAAAATAATTACTTAAGTAGCTTAACTAATTCAAATTAAAGTGTTTAAATTGATAATATAGTTTAGCTTAAACATATCTTAATCATTGGCCAACTCACGCGCCGCGCCTTAGACATGGGGGACGTGGCATCGAGATGGAATATAAATTTATAATTAATAAACTAAATACTTGCAATTAGATTTAAAATCTATTCTGATATCCAACTAATTAGTTTTAAATTTTAATACTGCTAATGTGTCATAATCATGTGTTAAATCTTTTGATTTTCCACTTTTACTTCACAACTAATTAACCACCAGTTGTTCTATTTATGTTCTTTAAAGAGACAAATTCTTCTTTTTTTGGTGAAATTTGTTGCAACTTCTTTCACATCGTTTGTCCTATTGTTCTTTTAGCTTCTTCTTTAATCAAAATTGTACTGACAAATGGACTTTTTACACTTATGGAATTCAGTTGCTAATTAATAAACGTTCCTTAATCTCGTCAAAATATTAAGCGTGGTTTGACCGGGAGGAAAATATTTTTCAATTTTTTCATGTTTGATTAGTTAATTTTTTTTATTTTTTTAGGAAAACAAGTTTTTAAAAAACGAAGACATTCCACACTAATTGTCTCCTTTCCACCCTCCAACACACCCCACCCCACTCCACCCGCATAGCCTCATACCCGCACCCCATACCTTACCCCCCCCTTTCATAGTATTTGCGATTTATATATATATATATATATATATATATATATATATATATATATATATATATATTTCACTTTTGGGACAATATTTTGTGCTTACGTATCAAATTAAGAAAATAGGTAAGGAAACATACTTATTTTCTAGGAAAAGATCTCCCAAGAAAATACATTCTCCTACATACCAAATACCCCTTAATGTCATATTTATTGGGAAATGCTCATACTGCAACATAATTACAAAACTAGTAGAATTAGCTGCAGTTGGTGTGTGCATTCAACGGAAGTTAACTTACTTCTTCGATAATCGCCAAATAGTACTCCCTCCGTCTTAAATTATTTGTCGTGGTTACTAAAAATAGTCGTCTCAAATTATTTGTCGTTTTAGATGACAAGATATAATTAATTTTTTTTTCATTTTACCCATAGTAGAATTTTGTCATTAATGGAGATGACACATAATAGAGTAAACATAGATATAAATAAGGGCAAAGTAGGTCAAATATACCTCCTAATAATATTTCTTAAGGAGCGTATAAAAAAACAATAAATAATTTGAGATGGAGGAGTAATAAACATACGCAGATGCCATGCTTCTCATAGAAGGAAAAGTAAACATAACTAAAATTTTGAAAAAATTATGTTAAAAGAAAGAGCATGCAGTTCAAGTACAATACTATAATTTAGTTCTAGTAAAAGTTAAAAAGTCGGCATCTGATGGAATCTTGTGGAAATTTGAGGTTTGATTGGTAAGCGGAAAAAAAAACTACTTTGCCACATCAGGGACTTGATTTAGAAGTTATGAACCACTAACTAGTAACAGGCCACTTTTAGTTACTGTTTGAGAATGGTTTAAATTAAACCGCAAGGATTCCAAATATGATTCTTCCTTTAGCATGATGAGAAAGCAAATTTTATTGTTGTTCTAGAAGGTGATCATACTTCATTAATTATTCTCATTAAAGGTAATTATCATGTCATTAGTCTTTACCAATACTTAATTTCCTTTTTTTCCCTTTGAAATCTATCTGTCGTTGATAGAGTTAACTATCCGCGAGATACTATTTAGTTGATTGACCTTAGTTATGCTTGTCCACTTCCAGGGAGCTTAAAATCTATGTGGTAAATGTTAATGGATAAACATGTTAAACCAAAAAAAATAAAAGCAAGTAAAACCTCATTGACTTCAATATTCCGGCTGAATTCAATGACTAACAAAAATGGAATATCCAAAGATTTCAATGGTATAGTGGTTCAAACTACTCTCATGAATAGAAACTTACCAAACACCTTCCCTAACTCCCAAACATAATCTTCAAAGTCATTACAGCCCACACAAAACAAAGGATCCCAATCCAATGTACCTCGTCCTACTTTTTTCTAAAGGGTGCTGCTATTCTAAAGAGTGCTGCTAGTTGGCACAACTCGATTAAAAAGTCTGTTGTATCCTTAATGAAGAATTGACTCCATAGTTGATATTTCCCTTCAAATCTTTTCCCTCCAAGACAAAGCATTTATTACACTTAGCATGCTTAATCTTTTTATTCTTCCAACACTTAGAGATCATAAATTGATATTTTATAAATATTTTTTTATTTTTCCCGCTAAAATGTTTATACATATAGACATACACCTAATTTAGTTATACAGTCAACCTATTTATACGGTCTACAATACAAACTACATGTTAATGTGCACTATAAATATCTTATAAACAATAGAAGAAAAAAAAACTAAATTAAATAGAAAACTTGTCTACTTCTTGACGAAATTTCATTTATTTTATAAGAAAAAAATGATTGAATTGAATCAAAACTTAGTAAAAAAATTTACTCAATTCGATACAATATATTTAGCTATAATGAAATAATTTAATGTTTTAATTAAAGTCAATCATATGTTGACTGCTGGTTTCACATATTATTTGCCATTTAAAAAAAAAAAAATTAAATAAAAACTTGTTAATTGTTCCTCAATCATATATAATACTTATCGATATTTTTTTCTAAATTAAATATTTCATTCAAAGTCAACCATAATGTTAACTACTTGTTCCATCCGCTGTTTTTGTAAAAGAAAACTGATTGAAATAAATCAGAACTTGTTAATTGTTACTATATTATATCTAATACTTACCTAATTGAGATAATTCAATGTTTAAATTAATGTCAATCATAGTATTGACTACTTGTTACATCTATATTTTTTTTTAAATAAAGATTGAATTAAATCAAAATTTAGCAAACATTTTACTCTATCATGTATAATACTTAGGTAAATTGAAAGCAATTCAATTCAATTAAAATCGACCATAGTGTTGACTGCTTGGTACATCCACTGTATTTTTTAGATTGATTGAATTAGATTTGAACATGCTTATTGTTACTCAATCGTATCTAATACTTAGTTAAATTGAGATAATTCAATAGTGCAATTAAAATCAACCATAGTGTTGACTACTTTTTATATACATTTTATCTTGAATTGAATCAAAACTTAGCAAACATTTTACTCAATCTTACATAATACTTAGCTAAATTGAAGCAATTCAATATTTCAATTAAAGTCAATCATAGTGTTGACTACTTGTTATCCACACTTTAAAAAAAAAATTGATTGAATTAAATCTAAACTCACTAATTGCTACTCAACTCTATCTAGTATTTAGTTAAATTGAGATAATTAAATATTTCAATTGAAATCAACCACAATGTCGGCTTTTTCACATATATTTTATTTATAATTGAATCAAAACTTACCAAACATTTTACTCAATAATTTATATTAATACTTAGCTAAATTGAAGGAATTCAATGTTTCAATTAAAGTCAACTATAATGTTGACTACTTGTTACATCCACTATTTTTGTTTAAATTGATTGGATTAGATCTAAACTTGCTAATTATTACTCAATTATATCTAATACATACCTAATTGAAATAATTCAATGTTTCAATTAAAATCAGCCATAGTACTATTGACTACTTGTTACATCTTTTTTAAAAAAAAAAAAATTATAAAAAAATTGATTAAATAAATCAAAAGTTGCTAATTGTTACTCAATCATATATAGTACTTAGCTAAATTAAAGAAATTTATTTAAATTTAATCATAATGTTGACTACTTATTACATCCACTATTTTAAAAAAATTGATTGAATTAGATCTAAACTTATTAATTGTTACCAATTCTATCTGATACGTAGCTAAATTGAGATAATTCAATGTTTCAATTAAAGTAAACTATAGTGTTGACTACTTGTTACATCCACATTTTTTTTAATTGATGAAATTGAATCAATAGTTATCAATTTGTTTTACTCAATCTTATGTAAGTAATACTTAGTTAACTTGAACCATTCCGATATTTCAATTAAAGTCAACCATAATGTTGAGTTGTTACATCCACTATTTTTTTTTTAAATTGATTGACTTAATTTAAAAAATTTAATTGTTACTCAATTATATCTAATGTTTAGCTAAATTGAGTTAATTTAATGTTTCAATTAAAGTCAACCATAAAGGAATAAATGAAAAAATAAAAGATGAAGAGAAAAGAGGCTAAATGAATGTTGGTCATCAATGTTAAATATGAACTCTGTTTCATCATAATCTTCAAAAAAAAAAAAAAAAAAAAAAGCCATAAAAACAAATAAAAGAAAAATATAAGCTTCTCCCGTCTCTGTGGTGACCAATGAAAAAATGAAGAATTTATATACATGTTAGTATGTACTTTTATAAATCTTTGTTAATAACTTTATTTCTATTTTTACTAGAATATTTTTTTATGTAACCACATATATAGCCTTATATCAAAAAGTACAAAGGTATATAGATCCGAGGAATTGGAAGAAGATATGCTTTCCAAAGAAGATATTTTTGAATAGTATTTTTTTTGAAAAATAGGCATGCAAAAAATTGTCTATACTGTATAAGAAAAAAAGTAGGTTGTATAATAAGTTCTACTTTTTTTTCTTACTATAGGTAAATGGTCATCAAATAGATGATGACCAATAAAACAACAAGAAATAAATAAATAAATAATGGGAATATACATATATATATATAGGTTGTATACTAGGTTCTACTTTTTTTTCTTACTATAGGTAATTGGTCAACACCTATTTGATGACCAATAAAACAACAAGGAATAAATAAATAAATAAATAAATAAATAAATAAATAAATAAATAGAAAATAGGAATATACGTATATATATACTATATAAGAAAAGCATACATTCAAAAAGAATGCACGTTTTTCTCTAGTGATTGTCATTGGGAAGAAAAATGTAATAATGATCTTGGGTGAAGAGAGTAAAATTTGAATGAATTTGAAATTTGCTTCTAAAATTTTCAGAAAGGGCATAAACGTAATAGACAATGATGGCGTTTGTGCAATTTGTGCCAAAAGTCCACTTGAATTTACATTAATACCCCTAAAAAGGTGGAGTTGTCTTAGAGTTATCTTAGAGTTGTGCCAAGTGATGCCATTTGTAGTTGTGCCAAATATATTTTTCATTTTCTAAAACAGAAATAAATAAGTAAAATTAATCTACCCCTTTTATGGATTTAACTTATACACTCACAAGGTAAATCCCATTTTTATGGACGATTCTACTAATTGTTTAAATCGTTGTAAAATCAACATTTCTTATTTCTTCCAAGTATCAAGTACGTACAACATGATTATCAATACCTCTATTTATAGAAACACATTGAGAAATGTCAAATGGTGTTATGAACATGGAATTAACTATTGAAATTATTGGGTAGATCATGAGGCAGGTGAGAGACATGACATTAAGGGCCTGTTTGGAAAGCCACCTGGTAATTGGAATTGGTGTAATTACTAGGGTAGTAATTACGCATCCTAGGGCCTGTTTGGAAAGCCACCTGGTAATTGGAATTGGTGTAATTACTAGGGTAGTAATTACGCAGCCTAGGCCCTGTTTGGAAAGCCACCTGGTAATTGGAATTGGTGTAATTACTAGCCTAGTAATTACACAGTAGTGTAATTACAACGACCTTTTGTTTGTCATAACGTAATTACAGTGTAATTACAAGGGTGTTGTTTGGTTGCACGAGTGTAATTACGATTAGTTTAATTTAAAAATAAAATTTAAAATTAATATTTAAAAAATATTTGCCTTTATAAATGATAGTATTAAATTAGTTATTTAATAACACATTGTTTCTTGAAAATATATTAATTAATAATCATATATTTGTAACTAATATTGTAAAAAATAATTGATATATATTTTTCAAATTAATAATATTTAATTTTAATTAATTATAAGACTTAAAAGAAGATTTTTTTTGTGAGAATGTCATGGATTGGATGTTTGACAAAAAAATAATATTTAAAAACATAATTCCATAACATTATTCAAATGTTTGACACAAAAAATCCATCAAATGTAAGTAAAAAATAAACAACATGCAATGTGAAAGCAAATAACTTAAAGTTGAAAATATAAGCTAAATTGAAAATCCAAAAGAAAAGTTTAACATAATACTCTTGTGTCAAATTCTACCATTACATAAGTAAGTTCCAACGTAACTGCAGTAAATAATTCAAACGAAAGGGAAAATATAGGTCTATAACCTCATTGACAACGAAATTCTACTTTAATAACGTCACTCGTTATATGGCAAGTTTGTGAATGACTCATTCTTTCCAGTATTAAGAGGTGTAGTTACAAAAAATAGAATAATAACACGGTTATGCTAAATGAATAAAATAAAAAAATAAAAATACGAACAATTACATGGAACCACAAGAAGTAAAGGTTGAAAATGAGAAGAAAGGAAATGAAAAATAAATAATATCAAAAAATACATTTTAAAAAATAAAATAATTTAAAAGTTAAAAAAATTAAAATAATAGAAATAAAAAATAAATTAAAAATCAAAAGAAATTAAAATAATAGAAATAAAAAATGAAAATAACTTAAAATAAACAAAAAATAAATAAATAAAAAAAAGTAACCTGTAATTACATGGTGTAAGTACACCCAATTCTCAACCCCCACCCGATTGGAGAAATGACTTTGTGAAATGTCAGATATTTCATGTATGGAGAAAAAGAAGATAACTATGTCAAAAAAGTTGACCAAATTCAAAGTCCATAAAAAGGGAAATACGTAATAAGAAAAGTAAGAAAGCAACATATACAGAAGACCCTTAAATAAGTCCTAATTAAATCTGAACAAATAGTTTAATTTTACACAAAATCATGATTTATAATCCAACCCAATCTACCATACCCAACTTCCACATGTATACTCTTGCCAACTTAAAATATAATTTCATATCTGTGTCAATTTAATTTGCCAAATAAGAGTGCTGTTAGAGTCATTAGCCACACTGTTAATAGCCCCAAAAACTATCGCTGCATACCACTACTGCATTGTCAACCACAAATGGGTAAAGAAAGACAAGACCACGTTATCATATCACAAGAGGAAAGGGGTTCCAAACCTTTCTAAGTGATAAGGGAAAAAATGAAAGGCTCAACATACTCCTTACAGATAATTTGGAGAGAAATAAGTTTTTTTTTTATTTTTTTTTTATTTTTCGCTCGGCGTTTGATATACTGGGGCCCGAGGAATTTGAATTTTCACATTAGAAAGTTTTAATTTAGGGGTAAAACGTTTTCTATTAAAGACAATAGAAAGTTTTAATTTAGGGGTAAAACGTTTTCTATTCCGTTTTTAGGACTTAAATTCAAAACTTCTAGTTAAAGTAATACTTGTTGCTCCATCAAAACATTTACTGATAATTTGAAGACAAACAAGTGAAATATCAGAATCTGTATTAGATATGATATGAAGGCAAAAATATATGGTTGGGAAGTGCAAGTACAAACGTAGGTACATGCCCAACTAAATGTCTAGCTGTCTCAGTGACGCAAGGCAAGCAAATTTAGTTACTCCACTTAATAAATGCATCCTTATAAAGTTCTACTAATACAAAGGTGGATCATTAATACCACACACAAAAATCTCCAGCCAATCATCTACACGTGGCATAAGATTGTGAATCTATTTTTATCTCTTGGAATAAAGATCCAATCCTCTGTTCCTACCTCCTTCGAGTATTCCACTAACTACTGTATAGTATAGTATTCCCTTGTCACAATTACATGTCATCGTTTGACTCGACATAAATTTAAAAAAGAGAAAAAGACGTTCGAAATTTATGGTCTAGAATAAATCTTATATATTTGTATCGGTATAAATCATTTTATTAAGATTAAAAGATAAATTTTAAGTTATATTATTTTTAATAATGAAAAAGTGACATTAGACAAATTAAAAAGGATAGAGTATCATATAAATTGAGATAAAAATTAGTGGTAAAGGACGACGTGAAAGCCAACAATTAAACAACAAAACGCCCACTTGTCCTCATTTACAATTGCCTGCGGGCAATACTCCTGTCTATCATCTTCGCATGTTGCATTGGATTTAATTTCTATAAAGTAACTTGATAACATAATCTTTTTACTATCAAATCACTTAAACGGAAGTACAGATAATTGCTTATTTGTTCCTTTTCTCATATTCATTATATTAAAAATAGAAGTTTCATTTTACTTGTCCGCTTTAGTGAATCAATAGAATATTAATTATATATTTTTTCATTTTACTAAGTACTCAATTTGATCCCAAAGCTTAGTAAATATGGGTAATTTAGTTAAATAAACATTTAATTAATGCTTTTTAAGGGTAGTGCGAAATGCATACTGGACAAGTAAACAAGAAATGATGGTACTTTCTTACTTAAAAATAATTTAATTTTAAACATCTCATCTTATCATCTAATGATATAATTTATAGTTACATAAATGTATATGATTATTTTAGACCATAAATTTCAATATGGGGGGCGTTTCTTACTCTGCTTTGCTTTTTTCAAGCTTTAACAGATACCATGCGGCACAAAACTATATGTTAGACAATTCATTTCCCATCCAAAATGAACTGTTAATTTCGTAATCCATGTAACACCTGTCACTCAAGGAACGATTTAGCCTTCTTCCAACTTTCCTCATTAAGAAAATGATTAATTAAGGAGCTCAACTAATCCAAATTAAAGTGCTTAAAATGATACTACAGTTTATCTGGAACAACATCTCTTAATCATTAGCTAACTCACACGCCACGCCTTCATATATGGGGGAACATGGCATATATTGACATGGACATGTGGAGTACAATTAACAAATTAAACTAAATTATCGCAGTTACATTTAAAATCTGTTCTAATATCTGCATGCTAGATTTAGATGCTATAACTTGTATCCCGCTAATTCAACTAATTTGTTTTAATACTGCTATTGGGTCATAAGTCATAAGGCCCAAGTAATGAGGTAAATCTTTTGATTTTCCGCTTTTACTTTACAACTAATTAGCCCCACTTGTTGTGTCACTTAATGTTCTTTAAAGAGTCAAATTCTTCTCTTTTTGGTGAAATTTGTTGCAACTTCTTTCACACCCTTTATCTTTTATTGTTCTTTTAACTTCTCCTTTAATCAAACGGCCTGTACTAAAGAATGAACTTTTTACCCTTTGGAATTCAGTTGTTAATTAATAAACGTTCTAAAATAGAGTAGAAATTAGTTGCAGTTGGTGTGTGCATTCAACTGAAGTTAACTCACATCTTTGATAACCGGCAAAGAGAAATTAATACATCCGTAATTTGGTGTTGAAACAGTCTGAAGTACTCAACTTCTTTATTGCGTAACTATTTGGAGCATGATATTAAATGTGTAGATTTTTTTTTTTTTTTTTGCTTCAAGCAAAGGGGCTATAATGTGTATATGCTATGCTTCTTATAGAAGTAATAAACAGAACTAAATTTAAAAGAAAAACAAAGATATGTTAAAAGAAAGGGCATGCAGTTCAAGTACAAATTTGTTACTAGTAAAAGTTAAAAAGTCGGCATCTGATGGAATCTTGTTGTATGATTGGTGCATTTTAAAGCCAAAAAAGAAAACTAGATTGCCACATCGGAGGATAATCAGAGACTTGATTTAGAAGTTAAGAACCACTAACTAGTAATAGGCCCCTTTTAGTCACTGTTTGAGAATGGTTTAAACCGCAAGGATTCCAAGTATGTTCTTCCTTTACCATGAGAAAAGCAAATTTTATTGTTGTTCCAGAAGGTGATAATGCTTAATTATTCTCCTTAAAAGTAATTATCATGTCATTACAAACACTTATTTTCCTTTTTTTCTTCAAATGTCTTCATTGCCTCCATTCAATAGATTGGCCGTTAACCACTTTATTTCACCTTTGAATTATGTCTCTTGTTGAAAGTCTAAACCATCCGCTAGACATTATTTATTTGATTGACCTTATGCTTGTCCGCTTCTATTAAGATTAAAATCTACGGTAAAGTTTAATGGATAAACATGTAAACTTCATTGACTTCAATTTCGAGTTGACTTCAATGCCAATCAAAAAGTGGAGTGTCCAAAGAATTCAGTAGTATGGTGGTTCAAACTACTCTTATGAAAAGATACTTACCAAACACCTTCCCTAACTCCCAAATTTAATCTTCAAAGTGATTACACACCACACAAAACTAAGGATCTCAATTCTCAATACAATGTACCACGTCCTAACTTTTCCTAAAACATAAAATAAAAAAATTGAAATACACCCATTTTTCTAATATTTAAGTTAAAGACTCCCAAGGTAAAATTAAAATATTGCACTATTAGTGTATTTTAGATTTGTTATAACAAGTAACTTATCTAATTTTATATACTAATTCCATTTAATTATGTACCACACAGTAGTTATGTTTTAATTGATCTAATTGTATAAAAATTCTTTCACCACTTTCAATTTTCAGAAGTTAAACTCATTTTTATGGTGAACTATTACCATAGTTTGCCACATGGCAGAGACCCAATTGGCCAGGTTATTGTAGTCCTCTAGCCTACTCAAACTGCCGTATGGCCACAAGCATTTAGCCACGTTGTGAATTCTCGTTAAAGCAATCGTCAAACTTTTAATGAGAAAAAGTGAGTCCACCTAAGCTCTACCCAACTTATTTGGCTTATTTGGAGTTTTGGACATCCACCCTATTATATGGTGGTACTCTATATATACACACCTCTTCTTGTTTCTAGCAAACCAAAAACAGAACTGTTTCAAAAATTCTTTACCTATCAAATAAGTAACCATCTACTTCTTCTTCTTCTCTTGAATGGATTGGACTAGAGGCCACACCATAGGCCACGGCTCTTCTGCCGCGGTATCCGTTGCCAAGTCACGTTTCTCCGATGACGTTTTTGCTGTTAAATCAGTAGAGCTATCCCAGTCGCACTTCTTACAAAAAGAACAGAAAATTCTGTCCAAATTGAGCTCACCTTACATAGTTACCTACAAGGGGTACGATGTTACAAAAGAGAGCAACAAACTCATGTTTAATCTTATGATGGAGTACATGCCTGACGGTACACTTTTTGATGAAATCCGGAAACAGGGTGGTCGGATCAACGAGCCACTGATCGGGTATTACATGAAGCAAATTCTGCAAGGACTAGAGTACATACATACAAGGGGGATAGTACACTGTGACATAAAAGGACAGAACATTTTGTTAGGTAAAACCGGGGCCAAAATTGCCGACTTTGGTTGTGCCAGGTACGTTGATCTGGCGGAGAGGGACGGAGGCGCAGAGCCAATTGGTGGAACGCCGATGTACATGGCACCAGAGGTGGCACGTGGGGAAGAACAAGGGTGTCCTGCTGATATTTGGGCATTGGGATGTACTATTATTGAAATGGCCACTGGTGGATCACCATGGACTAATGTGACCAACCCAGCTTCATTACTTTACCAAATTGCATTTTGTGGGCAATCCCCTGAAATTCCAGAGTTGCTGTCTTTACAAGCAAAGGATTTCTTAAGCAAATGTTTGAGAAGAGATGCAAAAGAAAGATGGACGGCTAAACAACTCCTCAAACATCCGTTTCTTGAAGAATCCAATTCGAATTCCACGAAAAATCAAGATTTTGTAACAAGCTCTCCAACAAGCATTCTTGATCAAGACATTTGGAATTCAGTGGAGGAATCAGAAACCATAAATTCTACAATACAAACAGTTAGCTCAATGGATTGTCCTTTTCAAAGGGTAAGAAAATTGGGTGTGAATTCAGGAAAACCAAACTGGTGTTGGGATGATGATATTTGGACCACAGTTAGAAAAACCAGTGAGCAAAATGGAGGAGTTGATGACAAGGTAGCTTGTGAGACAAAGACAGCTATTTGTGAAAGTCACGAAATGGTGCTGGAAAGCTGTTTTGGTAGTGCGGAGTTGGAAATAAATTGCTTAGATAATATTTTTTGCTGTAATATAGGAGTAGTACAAAAGAGCTCTGTAATTAGTAGTCTCACTTTTCCTAGGCATTTGACATATTCAGTAAATAAAATTCAGTGTTCATAAATCAGTCCCTCTTTTTACCATATGTTTGGGGTTAAATTCTCCTTGGTTCTTTCTTTCTTTCCTTTTTTTTTTTTTTTTTTTTTTTTTTTTTGGTGTTTTTTTGTTTTTGTGTGTGTGTGTGTGAGGGTTTCCACGTGTTCAGCACTTGCATTGGAGTCCTGAATAATTCAGATTCGTGTCTTGTAAGGTCCATTCAAAGTGGAAGCACTCTCTAGCACAATTTCTTCTCCATTCTCAAGGCTCGAATATGTGACCTCTGATTAGGAGTAATAGATCGTATCCATCAAATTCAACCCTCGGTGGTAATTCTGCTTTAATCATGAATATTTAGAAAGATTTTTGTAATAAAACCAAGCACATTCACTAATAACGGGGTTAAATTTTTTTTAAAGAAAGTTCATTTTTTTTTGTCGGTGTGCAGAGGTTAATTATAATGAATGATATGGGGCTTAACCAATTTGCTAAGGAGGGCAGATCACAGCTTTTAGGAAAGGAGAAAGATTTGTAGTAAATAACAAAACATGTTTCACGTATTAGTTCTATTGAAAATGACGACTCATATGCACATATGTGATGTGATCTTGCTAAGATTTATTTAATGAATAAATAATAATGCTGGTGAAAGCTACACTTATACATGATTTAATATCTCTCTAAAACTATAAGGGAAATTGAATTCACAATTAATACTGGGCTCCTACTTTCTGCCCACTCTTTCGTGCAGTTGGTATGAGTACAATTTATCATGTAAGAATATGTTTCGTGAAAAATGTGTTATTTTTAGAGTTAGGATTTTTTTTTTTTTTTTTACGCTCATCAATGACATAAGTGATTGCTTATCAATTGGTGTGACATTTTTTTTTTTCCAGGAAAACATCCTCGCGAACTTATTTTTCCCGATGAATTACGTAAAAAATATAAGTTCCATAAGTAATATTTTATGTTGATTGTCTTCCCCTTGCTTCACCTCCAACACTCCACCTACCCCCTCGCCCACCCCCACCTTTACCCACACCCACCACCACTCCCTGTTCCCCCCGATCCCCCAACCCCTCATTCCCCTCCATCCCATTTTTGTCTACATTAAAGGGGAAGAAAACAACAAACAAAACAAAAGCGCAAATTTCCTCACAGACTACAGCTCCCGCTATTCGCCGGGTTTGAGGAAGGACCGGACCACAAAAGTCTATTGTATGCAGCCTTACCCTGCATTTCTGTACGAGGCATTTGTGTCTAAATTATATATAAATATTCTTGAGACAACATTTTTTATTTTCTTATCAAACACAATCAAATAAGTTTAAAAATCACTTATTTTCCATGAAAATATTAAGTCAACAAAATCAGTTTTGCTATACCAATGCACCCTAAATAAAAGGCCTAGCAAGACTTTTGAGACTAATTTTTTGGGTATCACCATGATTTCGAAAAAATATTTTCAAGGGCGTTAGAAGATGAATGAGTGTCACCTTGGACATGAAGAGGAGACTTTTACTTTCTATAAAATGGCCCAAAATGCATTTGTTGGGCTATCTCAATTCTACACCTAATTTGGAGGAAAGTTAAAAATGAAAAATTGAACAAAAATCCACTTGCAATACTTTGACTCTACTCACTATCTGTCTAATTTTCAAGTTTGAAACACCAATTACTTGACTTCGCCTGCAACGTTGTTGTTATTTATTTGAGTATTTTCCTTTTTACAGGAATCAGTCAAAAGATATCAATTTTCTAGTGCGAGATATATTTGGTGGAAAACAGAATATTTATTATGGCATCTACCACTCAAAAGGGATATAACATACTCAAATTCCGTCTTCACTTGTTAACATTTTTACAGCCGCCAAATTATGAGCAAACTATCTAATTTAGATATTATCTTCAAACTACAATTTTAATTAAATGTTTAAGATTGAAAATCCAAAAGACATCACTCACCATCTTTTCTCCTTGTTCTTCATGTTCCATGTTAGTGCCGTTGACATGCTGCAGAGGAAATTGCACGACTTGACCGTCAAATGGGCTGGTCTTTAATTTTTGTCCTTTAGCAATCGAATTTATGGCCAATGGGCATAAGTTCTTAAGTCATGCTGGGCATAAATTTATGGGTTGTTATAATACCAAAATATAAACTTATGCCCACGAAAAAAGTCATTACATGAAAGTGACAAAATTAGCATCAAAGACAAAAATAAGGACATAAGTGCAAATGACGTGCTCGCCTCATAGTTTTTATGCACAAGTCCGACTTGGGCAATTCGTTAATTGCCCTTCGTTTGTTTTCGTCTTTAAATTTTGTCCCTCATATTTGAAATCTTTAAATTTTGCCCTTCATTAAAAACCCATGCGTTCCAGGTTCGAACTCCACGCGCAACAAATTTTAAAAAATTCGCAAGGCAAGTTTAAATTTCGCTATGCCCCCAACGCATACACCATGGAAGGAATTACCAAAGTTACGCGACCCGCATACTTATGCCTTATGGCGCATTTACATAAGCATGTCAGTCCCATAACTTTGATAATTCATTCAAAAGTTTATGCCGTGATCCGCATAAAAGTTTGCCCATTAAAAGTATGCCCCTAAGATAACTTTCGGGCGAATTACCAAAGTACTGATTTTAAGATACTTATGCCTTTATGGGCAAGATTTCAAGATGTGTGTCGGTCCAAGATAACTTTGATAATTCCTTCACAAAGTTATGCTCGGTCCCGCATAAAAGTTTAAGCCCATTAAAAGTACGCTCTCACCGCATAACTTCGCTTAATTATCAAAGTTATGGACCCGGGTAAGATACTTACGCCAAGTCCATAAGGCATTTAGGTATGCCGGTCCGCATAAAAATGTAATTCCTTAACAAAAGTATGCCGGTCCCAGTATACACGCGACCTTAAACCTTGTCTTGCGATTTTTTTTTAATTTATGCTTCGAGGCGAACAACTCGAACCTCATTATTTCGGCGCGAAAGCTCAAAGTTGCAATGCAAAGGGCAAAAATTAAAGACCAGCAATATGAGGGGCATAATTTAAAGACCACAAATATGAGGGGCAAAATTTAAAGACCACCCTAAAAGAAGGGCACTCCGCGCAAAAAAATGGCTTTGTTTGGCCTATTTCGTACATCACCATAGCAAAAACATGAAAAAAAAAGTAGGCCCATTTTATTGCAAGAAGTGGGAAGGGTTCCTGTTGACTTAGCAGTCCTTCATAATCCGTATGTGATGTCCTGACTTTGCCCGATCGAATCTTCATTTTGTAATTCTATGAAAATTTTCTAGAATTTGGTGCGTCACAATACCCACCGTTAAACCCCATGTTACGTTGTTTACACTTCATATATTCAGCCATGAGAGTGGGGGAGGAGTGTTAATTAGATGCCACTCATTTATTGAGGAATGAGTTGTTGTTTCCTCATCATGAGATTTTGGATAATTAATTTTATCAGCTAACGTTGAAGGCCTCTTTATGAATAAATTGAAAGGTTTTACACTAAACTTTTACCATTGTAATGTGTTAGATATTTGCATACTTGTAAGTGTAAACGGTTAGACTAAATGGAAAAATCAAATCTGCCACACTAATTTTTGCCACAATGGCCCAAATGGGGCTAGGACAATAAATTCACTCGGATATTTAAGTCATTTATGTGAATTCAATGACATTTCAACCCTTTCCTCTCAAAGTTCATCTTACACAATTAATGCATTTTGACCTATTAATTACTTTTTCTTTTTAAAAAATTACCTTTTAGATACTTTCTTTAATTAACTTTTAGTTGACGTGAATACATTCTTCTCTCTCCATAGGTTATACGAATTCGTTAGATTAATGGTAATGGTTATAGCAAGTAAGCTAGCCCTTAAAACTACAAAACAAGAAAGTTTGTCCCTTTATTTCAATTTGTTTGTTTCGAGCTTTTACCGACACAGTAGCTTGAAGAAATAGAATACTTCAATTAATTTGCTTTTTAAACTAAAGATATTTAAAATGTACTAAATTATCCATTAATTTTGTTGTCTTAAACATGCCATGTGGAAAAGTTGGAATTAAAGAGTTACTAAAAAGGGAAAAAGACATTATTTTTTAAACGGAAACTGCTTATATACCCGGTATTGGCCATAATTCACAAGAACATTCTGTAGTCTTAGTAAGAGGGGGAAAGGTTAAGGACTTACCCGGTGTGAGATATCACATTGTTCGAACTGTATAAGAGCAATAATCAATTTTAGCTCGATTAAAAAAGAAAGTAACACAAACAAATTGAAACGGAGGGAGTAATAAGGTAATACCAAGTCCAAAATTCATAAGATGACACAAGAGTACAAACAAAAGAGTTCAACTCCAATAACTTAATATACTTATATGAAACTAGTAACAATATTCATTCCATTACATTTAGCTTATCCTAAATATAAGCATTCTCCTGTGTTTTCCCTGGAAGCAACAAGTCAACATTTTTGCCCACTTTAAAGTTCATGTGTTTGGTAGAAACTTCTTTTGTTAGACAAATTTCGGATAAATTTATTTTGAAACGTAAAGCTGATGCTAGTACCTCCATTTGTAATGACACATAATAAATATATGTAATATTCTCCTTTCAACCAAAACAAAAAAGAATATAAGCATTCTAGAGAATTGCAATTCTTTTCTATTGTATTCTCTTTATTTTTTTCTTATCAAGTTTTCACAGTGTAATGGATTCAACTAGCACCATAGAAACGACTTCTCTGAAGTTATTTTTGGAAAAAGTATAAGCATCTTCATCTGTGTATGCAAACTCCGACATTCTAGCAAGGTTGAGCACTGGCATGAGTAAAACCCTTGGTACTGCTGTAGGTTTAAGGCATCCTCGATTTATATCCTTCCAACTATTCTCTATTATTTTCCTTATGTCCGTGGTTGCTTCTTCTTTTGTGACACCATACTCATTCATGTAACATTCAACACCTGTTACATCTCCTCTTTCTATTTCTCTCTGCATATCCATAAGAGCAACAATCATTAGACAAACAACACAAGAGCCGGAATTGCTATGTGAACTAAATGGTATAAAGAATCCAGATCATCAAGCTATATTTCTATATGTACCATAATGTAGTTGTCGCGTTTTGAGTCAATATAACTAATTTTCAGAGTTAAAGTGGATTATATTAATTTAATATTTTATTATAAAAACTATTCGAAAAATATAAGTATCAATAGAATTAAAAAAATATTGGTCAAAGTTCACGCAGTTTAATTCTCGAAAAGCTTACCGTGACTAGTATTTTGGGACCGATGGAGTACTTAACTTGCACAATAATTTTTGTTGAACTCATAATTGCTACGTAAAAGGAAAAAGTATATATATTTGTTATTCAATTATAAAATACCTCAATAGGCTGATTTACACAAACGTCCCCAATTTTTAAAGGGAAAAGGGTCAAATATACTCTTCTACTTTAGTTTATTGGCTAACTTTACCCTTCGTTAGCCAAAGTAGTCAAATATACCCCTCCGTTAGCAAAAGTATACACATATACCCTTGAATGGATGGAAATTCTCAAATCAACCAAAATTACCCATTTAACTAAAATTACCCATGCCACATAAGTTGGACCCGACCTGACCCGAAAAATAATTTCCCCACACCCCAATATACTCACAAAAAAAAAAAAAAAAAAAAGCTACAGAAATTAACTTGTAAAACTGCAAAGATACTAGATTAATCTCCTATTATAAGACAAATAATTTCTTTTCTCGTTTCTTCTTAACATAATACTATGCAAATTTATGCTTCGAAATTAAGAAAAACAAGTAAAGCTAAAATTAAAAAACACATAACACCAGTAGTAATAACTACAAACATACTCAATTAATCGCACTATTACTCGATAATATTTTCTTCTTCTTAACATCGCAAATTTCTGCTAAAACATTAGAATACACACACAATATATATATATATATATATATGAAACTAAGCTAAAATTAAACTACACACAACACTACGATAATATTCTTCTTCTTAATTAGCATAGCAAATATTCCTTAAATTTAAGAAAACACAATCACTTGCAAATTTAGAAAAAAAATATAGAAATTAATTTATATTTTTTAGGGTAGGGGGTGATTAGTTTTTGGGTTGGGTCGGGTCCGGTCGGGTCTAACTTATGGGGCATTAGTAATTTTAGTTAAAGGGTAATTTGGGCTAATTTGGGGATTTTCATTCATTTAGGGGTATATGTGTATACTTTGGCTAACAAAGGCAGTATATTTAATCATTTACTGGGCCAACGGAGTACAGTTAGCCAATAAATTAAAGTAGAGGGGTATATTTGACTTTTTCCCATTTTTATAAGTTGTGCTAATATAGGCGCCTTAGGAAAATTGCCTTTCAGAACAATGTTAGACTCAAGTATAATGTTTGTTCTATATATTTCTCAACCTTACTATCAAAATATTAGACTCATGTCGTCTAACGTTGACAATAACTTACAAAATTTTAGACCGTGGTCCAATATTTTCTCATAAAACTATCAGTTTGTTTAAACACAAATCAAAAGTCCATATATTGCCAGAGAAATAAAAATATGATCACAAAAATTTGTGTACCTCGTGTGATACAATATCATTGGATAATCTTGCAGTGATACCGGAAGCAACGAGAATTGAAGGTTCACTTGCAATCCAGTCGTAAGCCTCTTTGGTTGCTTTATTCCCCATGCCTAATAAAGAAGCTGTTGCAAGACATGGGCTAGTGCTAGATTGAATTCCATTCTTCATATACTCCTCCATTGTTGGGACTTTGTTCCCATGATACCATTTGGCCTCTTTAAAATAAGCCCTCACCAACTTCTTCTTCTGAATATTGAAGGTACAAGAGTAAAAAAATCATGAATTCTCCTTAATTAAAACGTTTAACTCAAAGGTGGGACTACGAAAGAAATGGATCTTGAGCCTAACTCAACTCCAAAAGCAACACTTCCTACACGCGCAGGCCTCGACAATATATATATATAAGAATTCAAACATGTAAAGAAATGGATATTAAGCCTAACTCAATCACAAAAGCTGGCCGATAAAGGGAGGACTGCCCAAGACCATATAAGGAGACTAAACACCCATACCACAACCGATGTGGGAGAATCAACAAATAAAGGGTAGGGATCAAAGCTACTGGATTCAGCCGCACCAATAAGTAGAATGGTAGCTCCGCCCCATATTTAATTTGTTGGATTAGCTAAATAATTGCTAACAATCCCCAATTAATTACCGCAGCTATAGAATAGTTGACTCGAAATGACTTGTTCTCCTTCGCCAAATCTTTCTCCACTTCACTGTAAACATCTAGAAGAGCATTGTAGAAAAGCTTCATATATGATGGTAAGTGTTCTGTAGCGTCAATGTTCCACCTACGTTTATGGCGGATACAGGTGAGATCATTAATAAAATTCTTAATTACTTACAAATTATTATGGCAAAATAAAAGTTGTAAACTATTCTCTTCGTTTCAATTTATGTGGCAAAGTTTTAATAAGCAGTGAGTTTGAGAAAGAAATAAGAACTTTTGAAATCGTGGTCATAAAATGCCATAATATTTATGTGGCTGTAAAACTTTTGAAACTTATGATCTTAAATATTTCATAATATTTGCTTGGCTATAAAAGTTTCTGATTAAGGGCATATATATGTGAAATGAGAAGTTTAAGAAAATTATTTGAAATATTAGAATGCGGTATTCTTTTTACAATGAACTTAAAAAAGGAAATGTTACCATATAATTAAACTGAAATGGAGAGATCAGTATGATTAAAATGTACAAAGAAAAGAATACTACTCCTACCTTTCTATTGCATTTGTGAGGAGAGTAAGTTCATGTAGCGTTCCATAGGTATCATAGATGTCATCAGTAATAGAAATGAAGCATAACACTTTGGTTATTATGTTCCTGGCAATCTTATATTGTGGCTCAAAGTACACACCCAAAGACCAGGTGTACAACTCAACTACTCTGTCTCTTGCAAAAGGTAATGCTTTCGCCAAGTCCAATTCTTTCCACCACCTAAAATATAAATTGAGATCTTAAACTTAGTAATTTTTTTAGGAAAAAAAAAAATTATTCAGTATTGTGATGTTAGTGAGACTATGTTGCTAGTTACCTTGTGATATCACACAGCTCCCTTTTATGCATCTTCTGCAATATGTTGAAGTCCAATTTTGCGAAATTCAGTAAAATTTCATCACATGATTTATCTTCTTGGTAAAACGATATGTATTTTCTCGTCGCTACCCTCACTATAGTTTTGTTAATTGGATACTTTAGTGCATTGCTGACTTTCATCTCTAGAGAATTGCTCAATTTAGGTAACAGTAGCTTCAAATGAGTGATGGTAAAATTAACTGCTTCATCAAGAATTTCTTCATCTTGTACTCTATATTGTGCTGCCTCGTACAAGCTCAACAATCCTGGCACGTCGCTAACCAATGTTTTTTTGTAATTTCCTTGATCGTCAATGAACTTCTTAAAAACATCTGCTTCATAATATTTTTAGGCCATCAATATGTAAAAGTTAAACTCTTATCAGCAACAAGCTCGAGTAATATTGTACAATTGCATAATGTTAAGTATTGGGAAGAAAGATTATACTACTCTCTTTGTCCTAACCAAGATTATACTACTCTCTTTGTCCTAACCCATAATGTGTCACATTTTTAAGAGCCCGTTTGGATTGGCTTATAAGTTGCTTATAAGCTGTTTTCAGTTTTTTTGAGTGTTTGGCTGACCAGCTTAAAGTTATTTTGTGCATAAAATAAGCCCAAAAAATAATTAGGCCCGTTTGGTTTAGCTTATCTAAAGCAGTTTATAAGCTAAAAACAGCTTATAAGCTAAAAAAAATAAGTTAGCCTACCCCAACTTTTTTTTTTTTTTTTTTTTGCTTATAATTTGTTTGACTTTAAACTTTCTTATTTTAGTTCTCCATCCAAACAGTTCTTAAGTCTCGTTTCAAAAAAAAAAAAATGTTATCTTTCCATATTAAGAGATAATTTATTATAAAATTCTCATTTAAGCTCAATGATATAATTTATTGTCACACAAATATTTAAGACTCGTTTTAAATCATAAGTTTCAAAAGTTCTTTTTTCATTAGACTCTGTATTCGGTCAAACAATGTAACATAAATTGAATAGGAGGGAGTATTACTTACCAGATGAGACATAATAGCCTTGTTGCCTGAGCAATCGAAAACTTAGAGCAACAGCATGAAGGTCACTTTCATTAACTTTACTAATCCATTCTTCATAACAAGTATAAAAGTTACTCAATGATTCCTCAATCTCATTTTCAAAATGATACGCTACTCCAAGCAATTGGATTGTGTTGATCAGGTCAAGTTCTTGCAAAGATTTGGAAGGAGATATCTCTAGCATTTTTCTCACTTCTTCTTTCAGATCCTCATGTTCCCTCTCTTCCCATTCAGTCGCTCCCTATACGAGTAAGTAAAAAAATAGTAGCATGTTGTTATTTCTTTGTAGTCAAAAAATTATTTAGAAACAGATGTGCGGGGATGAGGAAATGGTCTCCTATGGTCACTTCCAATTTTGAATTGTATTATTTTCAGATGTCTTGCGAGTGAAAATGAAAATCTCTTGTAAAAAGGACAAAAAAATAAAAATTAATTTGTAAATGACTACAAAATCAATTGCCCTAGATAGATCAAGAGAATAACTATAGTAAGATGTCGAAATTAGCGACGAACAACTCATGTCGCTAAACAACAAAAAATTGTCGGTAATCCTATTTCACGACGAATTATAAAAAAAATCCTAGAACTATTAATGATAAATTTCATAGCTAAATCATTTTTTTTAGTTTTTCAACTGAAAATAAATGGACAAAAGCATAGACAGTGTTAAAATTAAGACATGATCACATAATAGGCATCCAAATTTACCGAGAGATGAGCATAGGCAAGAAAATGGTCTCCCCAAATAGTAGGATGATGATTGTCACTCCGACGTGTAATCTTAGCCTCAACACCAAATCCATCCATTTTTCTGCTTCTTTTAGTGGAATTATTGTAGTGTTTAAATTTGGTGGAGAGAAATTAAAGACGTAGTAATATGCTTTTGGGTTTGGTAACAGTAATTGAAACTAAGAGAAGTGAATTACTTAAGAAATTCTGTTCAAGTTACTAGCTAATTGACAGACATGATGAGTCTATTTATAAAGCTTTGAAGAAAGAAAGGGGGTACTAGTGATGACGATTTAGGGGCCATCTGCTTAATCCCTCGGATTTAATTGGGAAAATAGCCATTTTGGACCATTATTTAAGTTTTCTCCTATGTTTCAAAATTGTCCAGTGATCAGCTATTTTTTAATACGGAAATAAAAGTTGATAAAAGTACTTCTACTTAAATATAGAGAAACTTTATGAGGAAACTTGTTCTGGGGTATCAACTGAACTCCATGAATCGTTTCTACAATTTGAACGGATAATATTTGAACGGATAAAGGTTTGAGCTCCTTCATCGAATTTGAAACTCTAGGAAATTTTTTAACTCTAGTACATCGTTCTGCAGTTCCACATGTGAAGCTGTGTCATGGAGTTATTTTATGTTTTAGCTAATGGTATTTTGTCAAGATGTTATCTCTATCTTATATAGTGGTTATTTCTCAGCTACATTTCAAATTGTGGCTAAATATTGACAAGCAGCCCAAAGCTGGCCCCGAGCTTATATTTATTGATCCCTCTATTTCTCTATTTTAAATATTGCTCCCTTCGTCCCAATTTATATAATGCATTTTGACTACGGCTAGGCATAAATATCGAAAACCGAAAAACAGGACCAAATCGAATTAATTCGGTTTTTCGGTTTTCGATTCGGTTACAGTTATTTTTTTCAAATAAATTCGGTGTTCGGCTATGGGTTACCGGTTCTTCGGTATTTCGGTTTAACTGAACTTACCATATGAACATTTCTTCTGTGATAATTTTATCTATTTATATAGTCTAATTTTCTGGGAAGTGGGGTCAATTGACTTCCCTCTTGGACAAAAATAACTCTACGTCTGAGTGCAATGGTTGCTGATGGTATATATTAATTAACTGGCACCTATCGACTATCGTGGACAAAATCTTGGATGTCTATTTAATTGCTATTTTTCCCTATACCGGTTAGTAGGAAACGGGCCTACAAATCCACGTGAGATCACACATATATTCCAACCAGTATTAATTTGGTTTTCTTTTCAATTGTATTATACTCCCAGTTAACTAGTTAAGGCTCTTAATGATGAAAAGTGGTGAAGTCCATTTATGAGTTTCTTTCCAGTCAGTTTCTATGTGTAACCATATGGCCAGGTTTGTGAATTCCAATGAATTGAAATAGCCCATTTTAAATTAGAGAAACACAAATAGCTTATTTTTAATTAAAAAGAAAGTCCATTTTACAAGTAGAAAATAGCCCATTTTAGGCCCATGTCGAAAAAATCGAATTAGAAAAATCGAAACTGAACCGAACCGAACTTCAAATAACCGAATCGAATTAGTTCAGTTTGGTGTTCGGTATCCTCTTTCAAAAAACCAAAATCGAAAAACCGAACCGAAGAACCGGACGCCCACCTCTAATTTTGACTTGACGGATTTTAAAAGAAAAAAAAAGACTTTGTAACTTATAGCCTAAAAAATCATACACACTTGTATGACGAAAAATTAGGGGTGACCAAAGAACGGTTTAAATTGAACTTGGATAGGTCGAAATAATGGAAGAATCAATAAAGGGATCATTGTCCTATCCTGCTCAAAATTTATATGAACTTAAGACGAATTGTGTTAAGATGCGCTAAACAATGGCCAATAGATCAATCAGCCCATAACCCATCATCTCTATAAATTTTAAACTTGCATTCTATAATTCCATCTGATATAAAAGAGACCCTATAATATAAAGAACATATATATTTCAGAAATCTCCCTCCAGATTTAATTAGTAGTCCCCTATTTTAATCCTTTTTTATAACAATTGTTAACTTTATTATTTTGGATGATAAAATTTGAATAATATTCGAAAATTATCCTTCAATTTTGAAGCTTTCATAGATGCACTGCACTTGAAAGGAAAGTCATAATTAAGCACTTGTTTGTAAGCCAAAATAACAAAAATAAGCAAAAGTCATAAGTTATGCTAATCAATGACAACCATTTATTTTTGTTTTAATAATTATTCATTCTATTGTTTTATTATGAACATTTCATCAGATTTAATAAATACTTCTCAAAGAAAAAAACTGTACTTCTCAAAGAAAAAACTATGTCCATGATAATCTCTAACTATAAGTGGATTAGGTGAATAACTTTTCAATTTAATCAATGACATATATGATACAATTTTATAATCAATGTTTCCTTTTCAAAAAGGAGACAAAGGAGATAAAACGTAAATTTTGAATGAGCAACTGTCACAAAAAATAAGAATATTCACCTTTTTCCTGTTTTCAATATTATAGATATATATTGATGAAATTGATGTTTATATTTATTGTACTACTATCTTATGGTGGCGATATTCATGTAAATCACACCACACCTTTCGTTTTCTTTCACAAATTTCCTTTCAAGTGCAGTGCATCTATGAAAGCTTCAAAATTGAAGGATAATTTTCGAATATTATTCAAATTTTATCATCCAAAATAATAAAGTTAACAATTGTTATAAAAAAGGATTAAAATAGGGGACTGCGAATTAAAACTGGAGGGAGATTTCTGAAATATACATGTTCTTTATATTGTAGGGTCTCTTTTATATCAGATGGAATTATAGAAGCGTAATAGAACATACATGTTTTTTGTGATCACAGTGTCCGAAATTACACGGTAATGTTCATGTATTTTTAACACAAAAAAGGCAACCCATGTTCGGTTAGAAAATGGTGTTGTCTATTCAACTTCATAACACCGCATATGTGGTATAAAAACGTACGTATTGTTTCCGAAACTCGATGAAGTTGGTTTATTTTTTTTTGCAATTTTTTTTTTGATCGAAATCATATAGTTGTCTTTAATTAATGTCAAATACGCAAGATGTGTTTATTAAACTAAAACAAAAATGAATAAACTTACTTCCTGCTTAAATTGATTAAATTCCTGCCTCAAACTTGTAAGGTCAACTGATTTGCTGGTAGATACGTCATCAACAGGAACACGGTGGACACTTGGAGCAGCTTTTTCTTTTTCCTTTGATTGAACCGACTTATCTACCAAATGATTTTTAGATGATTGTCCAACTGTAGAATTTTTTGGGAATGTGGTTGGTGACTTCTGAACAAGCAATGCTACTGTTGATATCTTCCTAGGCTTCTTGTGCGGTGGAGATTTTGAAGCATCGTTCTTTTGAGTTTTCTTGGCAGCAGCAACATGGGGAGGTGTTGTGGTAAAATCTGCATATTCATTTTCCTCTTGGTGTATTTGAGGTGGTGGTGCAGGTACATTGACCGGGTATGGACGCGGACCAAGCTTTGACCTGCCACATGGTCGGAACAATGTTGTTGAATTTAAGAATGTCACTACATAAATATATTGTGAACTGTCAGTTTAGAACCTCTCTGTATTTTACAAATACGCAGCAACTAAAATACACAAAATGCAAGTGTAAATACTAGTTGATAGGCATGTATTTAATGTAAGTATTTTACCTCACCGTCCTTAAACATGCCTGACATCAAGTAGTTAAGCATGGCTTTTGGTTCACTATTCTCAATTAAACATTCATGGGATTCGGCTTCCGGTTTAACCGTTAAATTAGGGTCAACATTAGAGCGGACTCATATATCCACCTTTGCATAGCAAAAGGAAAACCCAAAGTAGACAATAAAGCTGCTTCGACTTGTCCATCTTGTGGTGAATACTCTAAATCAAATCATCAAATGTTTCCTTACCCATGTATATTCATTGTATTGTTCACTCTCCACCAAGTCAAAATGATGTCTTGGGATTTTGTGACGTTCCTTTTTTCACTTGAAAGTATGTAATTATGAATGAAATACGGGATCGCAATCTTTACATCTTCATCGTATTTATCACCAATACCCCGATCCTTGTCTTCAAGCACTTATTTAAAGTCATCTTTAAAACACTATTGATTAACCACCGAAATATTCATCCAACAATATGTTAGGACCCTCGTCAAAAACAACTTCAACCCATTCAACACTTGAGCGATAATTAAATCAAACTCAAAAAATCGAATGTCAATTCCGTCCCATTAATATCGATAACAAACGCATCACTATTACTACGCTTCAACTCCACAACCATAAAACACCTAAATAAGACCGACCTGCCTCGGTGTCAACTTATAAATGCATATATTGTCCAAAAATAGTTTTGAAAAATAGCTTGAATTGTCTATCGGTCAGTTTGTCCTTCAACTCATCTTTAATGTTATGGTTCATATATGAAGCATAACGTATCGGTTGAGTGGGGGGGGGGACATTTAACCAGGAATTTTGAGGCCTGAAAGTTTGAATATAATGGCAACACATGAGAATAAAAAATATATAATCATACATAAACCTGTTATTAATTTAAAAAAATACACAAATGTGAGGAATTACAAATACATGATACATAGTTGATAATTTGATAACAAATATGGTTAGTGAAATACATGATACAGTTGTATGTATGTTTCAAATACAAAACTAATTCAAACAATACAAAAATACATACGAATGCTATCCCATCTATTAATGAATTGTTCAGATCAATAAATACATGCAAACAAAAAACAGTTATTAAGATGTTTAGCTGACAAAAGTTGAACAAATACACCTTTTATCGACACATACACATACTCGCTTTTAAAACATACATAAACCTGTTATTAATTTAAAAAAATACACAAATGTGAGGAATTACAAATACAAGATACATAGTTTGATAATTGATAACAAATATGGTTATTGAAATACATGATACAGTTGTATGTATGTTTCAAATACAAAACTAATTCAAACAATACAAAATACATACGAATGCTATCCCATCTATTAATGAATTGTTCAGATCAATAAATACATGCAACTATACTTACGGATGCGGTCAAAAATACATGAATCATTAACCGAATTTGGGCAACATGTAAAATACAATTTTATTCACAAAAAAAAAAAAAAAAATATATATATATATATATATATATATATATATAATCAAAAAATATACCTTGTTCACGTTAATTGTTGTTCTCGGTATGCCGTTGTCTCTACAACATTCTTCCCTTTGCTACTAGAAGCAACATCAGAGGTTTTTCTCCTCTTTGTGGCAGTATCAGAATCATTTTTTTCTCCAAATTAACAGTTGAAGGATTTCTGATTCTGACAGGATCATGGATTTTCTTAGATCTCCTTTCAGCAACCAATTTCTCAGCAGAAGCTGCAGCAACATCATGTTGTTGCAGAGAAATACCCAAATCAAAAGAAGGGGAATCTGAATTTTGAAGAGTATGTGGGATACCTCTTGTAACCCTACTAGATATGCTTTCATCTGCCATTAATTGATGTTTTTCACTACTCAAATTGGGAAACCCTAAGCATTGAAAGTTAAAAATCTTGAAAAAAGTCGAAAATATTGAATTAAATTGACCAAAATACACAAAATAATGAAAACTTACACAAATACACCACCACCCACAAATCTCGGCACAATAAATTGTAGTGAAATCGTGATTGATGGTAATGGATAGATTCTGGGGAGAAAAAAATTAATGGAAAGGGAGAGAGAAACGTAATGTATATTACGTGAGTTTCAAAAATGGGAAGTTGGGATAGTGTTTACCGTTATTTACGATGTATTTGATAAGCGATAAGTGCAAGTTCTTACGTTGTATCTAGAATGGGTAATTTAGAAAATTAATTAGCTATTATTATTAATTTTAATAAAAGGTAGTTATTAACATTAAATAGGTAGTAAAAGTAGCTATAACAAGTAAATTTTCCTAATTTTAAGGGATAAGGACACAAATGGCCATCCGGGTGAAACTATTGACACTTAGTGGCCCAAGAATCTTAAAGATCATTTTTTAGCCTTTTCAAAATAATTCTATTTTCTCGCCATTTTTCAACTAATTCCAGCATGTGTATATAAACTATATCATTCTTGTATAGAATATGTATCACTACTGTATATGTATAGAAACTGTATTATACGTATAGAGACTGTATCATTATTGTGTAGAATATGTATCACTAATGTATATGTATAGAAAAATGTATCACACGTATAGAAACTGTATCATTATCGTAAAGAATATGTATCCCAAAAGTATATGTATAGAAAATATATCATTGTTATATAATTTGTGTATAATAAATGTATAATCAACGTAAAATTTCTGCTTAATAAATATGTAATTAATGTATACTTACTAATTATACACATATTATACATTTTTCTATATATAGACAGTAGTGATACATATTCTATACAACAATGATACGATTTTTTTGAAGGCTCAATATGAATTTTTTTCGTTGATCTTTAGTGGCGACTAAAGTCACCAGAAATAGTCCTGTTCTTTTTGCAGCGAACCTTTTAGTGATGACTTTTCGATCTTTTGTGGCGATTCAATTGTTTTTTTGTAGTGAATGAGCGGCTAGCGCCTGTGATTAGTTTGGGCCGAAGGGCCACCTCGGGGTATTAAGCCTAAAATGGAGCCTTTTTGAACCTTTTTTTTTGGGATTTTTACATGGCATGACAAACTTATACTATGTAATTATATTTAGTAGCTATAGTTTGTCTTAATTACTTTCCATAGCAAACATTGATATGTTAATCACATTTAATAACTGACACGGTAAAACACAGTAAAAGAAATCTGTATCCCCATTTCACACTTTTCAAACCATTTTTCTCTCTCATCCTGTATCAATCTTCTCCGAATTTTTCTCCATTTCCCTTCTACACGATCCTCACCTGATTCACTCATCCTAAATTGTAGCCGCGCACTAATAGGTAAGTTATTGGGTAGTTTTTTTAATTTTCTATTGTGTATTTTGTTCTCTACAATCTTGCCCTCTATAATTTTAAGGAACAAATTTTACTTCATTGCCAGGGTTTTGCGTTTTTATGCAAAAAAGTGTCCGCCATTGTTAGGGTTTTTGAAGAAGCTTCGAATTTGGGGTTAATGGCGGACGGAAGCACTCCAAGCAGAATAACTAGAGGTATACCCAATAATGTGTAGTATTTTGATGATGCTCCATCTTTTGATTTGTGTATCTCTCAAGATGAACAAGAAATTGCAGGCTCTGTTGCTAGAATGGCTGCCTTTAGTAGTAATATCAAACGAAAAGATGTAGTTCAGACTCTATCAAATTCCAAAGCATCCGTACCTAGTACTGATAAGCGGAGAAAACTCATCGATGACGCTTCAGGGAGCAAGGAAAAAAATATTGTTGTAGATGTGCCTCAAAAGCGGTGGAGAGTCTTGTATTTCTTTTCATGAAGTTACGAATACAATGTATCTGTGTATTTTTAGTTTTTCAATGTTTGATACAATTTTTCCCCTTTTTATTGATAGTGTATTTTAATTTGATTTTAGTCGTGAATACAATGTCATATTCTGTGTATGTATTTTGTATATGATTTTACTGGTGAAAATACAATGCAAATAGATACACTGTATAAATTGAGTATTTTAGTTTTGATACAATATATTTTGTAATGAGTATTCTACATTATGCACCTTGCCATTTACCTTTTTTTAGAGTTATTGTATTTTACTTTGTAGTGGGAGTGAATACAACATAGCTGTGAACACAGTCCAAAAAATAGATACACTGTATAAATGTCTGTATTTAGATTTGATACAATATATTTTGTAATGAGTATTCTACATTATGCACCTTGCCATTTACTTTTTTTTAGAGTTTTTGTATTTGTATTTTACTTTGTAGTGGGTGTGAATACAACATAGCTGTGAACACAGTGCAAAAAATAGATACACTGTATAAATGTCTATATTTAGATTTGATACAATATATTTTGTAATGAGTATTCTACATTATGCACCTTGCCATTTACTTTTTTTTTAGAGTTTTTGTATTTGTATTTTACTTTGTAGTGGGTGTGAATACAACATATTTATGTGAACACGATGCAAAAAATAGATACACTGTATATATGACTGTATTTAGATTTGATATACTGTACCATTGATCATGTTTTTATCGATATTGTATTTAATCATTTCTTTGTGAAAGATCCTCCTGCACATTCGGTGCACATGAGTTGTTACACAAATACGGAGGTATTTAAACAGCTTAAGGACAAACTAACCGATGAGCAGTACAAATTATTCGGGGATACTTGCTTTGGTGTATTCCTCCAGATGCAGCATTGTGAGGTTCAAGCACGAGATTTTGAGGTCTTTGCATGGTGAGAGAGCTCACGGATAGTTCTAGATGCTTTTGATGGACATAAATGGCGGGGAATTGCGCTTTTCTATTAGGAATTCGCACTCATTCTTTTGGTTTGAAGTGTATTGGCCATGAAGACGATTTTAAAGTCAACCGAAAACGGAAAAACAGAATATTGGAACAATATTTTGGTGGTTCTAAAAAATTGCCAAAAAAGGCAGATTTGGTTGATTCCTTCATGGACAAAAATTGGGGCCTCAATGATGGCGATGCCGTTAAGATTGCTATATTATATTTCATACATACGTATATCTTGTCCAATGAGAAGAATGCTACAAGGATACCAAGGCTACATTTTGAATTGGTGGAGACTGGTAGATACAGGGATTTCCCATGGGGTAAGTTAGCATTCTGCGATTTGTTCAAAAGTATCAGCTAGAGGATGATTGTCGAGAAAAAGTTTTATAGGCTTCATGGAATGCCCCTTGCCATGCAAGTATGGTTGTACGAGTGTTGTTCATGTGTTGACAACACTCTTGCAGTTAAGTCGGGTGACAACATCCCCAGAATTCTTAATTGGAGGACCATAGAAAGCCAACCAACTTTTAAAGACCTGATGGACGGCATGTTTAAAGAAGATAACTTGGGTAATTTGTTGTTCCAACTCTTTGAATTTTTTATCTTAATTTCTCTATATTAATTTGTATACATACATAATCATGAATACATAAAATGGTGTATGTATATAAATTACAAATACATAACAAATTGCATTATATATTTTTATACACATATACGATGAAATTGAAATGTTGCTTGAGATCATTCATTTGACAACATAGTGCGACCATTAATGAGGTTGTTTGTCTTCAATTGCCCCGCTTGTCATTGGTGTGGCACTGAACTACCACCGCCCCGATGCTTGTAGATGATGATTTTAGTTCTACCCCACCTCACAAGAAACGTAAGGAGAGACCTGTTGGAGGTTCTCCATCCAAGAAAACAAGTCCTTGCCCCGAAACAGTTCCAACTTCCAACATTAATACCCCTGGGAAGATACCTTTTGTACAATCTAAAATGCCAGTTTCTCCAAACTCTAATCAGCAAGTGCATCCAAAAACCCCATTTGTCTAGCATGACATCCCGACAACCAACAAACAAGACGAGTTGTCTCTCATAAGGCAAGAATTTGATGATTTTAAGAAGTTGGTAAGAGTAATTTATAGCTTTCAATTATTTTTATATCATGTGTTAAAGTGTATGATAAGCATACTATATTGATATTTAATTCAAAATTTAGGTCAAAGACGAGTTTAATGATCTTCGCACAACGATTAATGACAACTTCACAAAGGTTCTTCTAACTATCAAAGGGAATAATGATTCGGACAAGGTAAAACAATACAATTGAAAACACTACTATATTCAAGTCAAATAAATATACCTTTTTTTTTTTTTTTTTTCCTTACGGGGGAAATTCCATTCTCAAATTTCAGCGACATGACATTGGAATACATCGCTCAGTTGATGACAACATCTTTGATATACCACCAAATCACAATGAGACTTGCACAACTCATATTCCAACTGAGGTAATTTGTCTGTATCAGCATTTTTATCTGTATTCTTTATTTATATTTCATTGTATTTCAATTTTATTGATGTCTAATTATATGCATACATGAATATAAATGAATACAACTGCACTGACTGTATACATGAATACAACTCCATGTAGATATGTACTGTCTGTATACATGAATACAACCTGAGAACACAAGTGGCTGCATACCCTGTATTGTATACATGATTCTATATATGAATATAATTTACTGTGTATATATGACTGTATATGATTAAATCTGCAAACGAATAGAATATTTCTTAATTACCGAACTGGCTGTATACATGAATACAACTTAAACTACATATGTACTGTCTGTGTATACGAATACCGATATTTGATATAACTGACTGTATGTGTATACATGACTGTATCTATGACTATAAGTATACTTTGTATATATTACTGTATATGATTAAATCTGCAAACAAATACAACTTAATGTATTCACTACTAACAACATGTATATATAGATACAGGTGACAATTTTTTGAACATCGATACAATGTTAATACTGTATTTCCTTACACATAGGGCTTAGTGGGGGATGCTTGTGTCACCAAGGGTAATTCTAGTGGAGATACAGTAAGGGATGATACAGAAGAGATTCACGAAGGAGGTGTCATTTTTGGACGACACATTGAATCAGAGGTATTAAACCGTATTTAATCCTATTTTATAACTCTTTTGTTCAAAGTTTTGGTAACTGTTTTATAGTTTACTTAATTCCGTTAAAAAGTGTCATCTAATGTTATCGTAGGGCTTCAGATCTTAGATCCCAATTGAGTCATCTCAAAGAACAGTTGATGTTGTCCACATTGCTCTTGATGTCATGCATAGCAATGAAGGGAGTCCCATGTCAGTTGGTGACAAAACTGTCCATTTACGCCCTGATGAAGGTGTATCGTCTACTACAGTTTATGATGGTGCAGCTGATTCAAAACAAGAGAAAAAGCAGAACATCGGTGATGACAAATAGATTGTTCAGGGACTACAACATGTGGCTCAGTTTGAGTTGGCGGACGAATTGCTTCCATTTCAAAATACCATATCAAGAAATGTGATGACATTGTGTAAAGATAGACGTCCCGGGCCATTGCAAATATCCCCCTATATGACAAATTTTGGCTCAACTTCGGGTTTGTATTATTGCATATTTCATTTTTGTATGCTTGTATTCCATTTTTTCTTGCATTTTAACTTGATTTAAGCGAATTGCGGAGTAGTTCAGTTAAGTGATCGAGATATTAGACAAAAAACACCCATTCGAGAATAATTCCATCACGGGGTGACATGATGAAAATCTCTTTGCTGACTTCTCAAAATGGTTGAGGGAGGGGTTGCTTGTTAGACATGATACCAACTAAGTTATTTTATCTACCACACTTAGCTGTTTTAATAGATTTTTTTCAATAATTTTGTTACATGTATTTTGTATTTAATTTATAGAAAGAATAAAGAGGACCATTACAAAAAAGGGAAGGCAACACTGCCAAATTTTATGGACTTTGGTATTCAGAAAATCAATGACAAAAATTGGTTCTACCTTTTGTCAATGGATGGACAGATGTGGAATGATGAGGTGCGATGTATCTTTATTTTTCAAATATAGTATATATTAGTATGTCTTCCACGCCATCGTTTATATACTTTTTTTATGCAACACATTGATGTCATCTTTTACTACTTCCGAAAGAAAGCAAAGTATGACACAAGTAGCAAATTCAAGTTTACCACCGTCGATCGTGTTTTCATGACAAAAATTGATGCAATAAACAAAGTGTATGCTAACCCGGATGGTGCAACAAGCGGTGGAAAACAGGAAGATATTTTATGTGAATACGTGAAAGGCCACCGGTTGCAATGCATTGTCCGTGGCATTTTGTTGACTATGTATTTATCCCAGTCAACATGAAAGATAAAAATCATTGGCTGTTGGCAGTCCTATCATTCATGGACAGACGTTTATATGTTTATGACTCCTACCGATTAGCGGGTCATGATGCAGCTGTTAAGGAGGAAATAGACAAACTGGCCTCACTGTTGCCTCTGTACTTACATCTCACTGACTTCTATGTTGAAAAAAAAAGGAATTGATTTTACTCATCACCCGCATACAAAGACAAAGCACCGCCGATAAGTTTGAAGTTGTGTTTGTTGACAATGCCACAAAGAAAGTCCGTAAAGATGTACGTCTGTTTCTTTATTCTCTATACTTACATATACGCAGATAAATTATTGTTTTAAAATACATATCTTTTTCATATTTGTAGGGACTGCGGGATATATGTTGTTGCATTTGTGGAGTATATGAGTCACGGAGAAGCTATTCCACCCAAAGATCTTGATGCCGAGTTACTTCAGATGAGATATGGTGCACTTTTGTGGACGCTCAGAAGAAGATTGAAGTTGATGCCGTAAGCGACAATGAGGCTCCTCCAAATTAGAGTTGATAGATTTTGATCAAGTTGAATTAAACATAGTTAATTAGATTCAAGTTTCTTAACTGTAAAACAGATTATGATGGTGTTTTCATCCTTTATGTTGTTGACTTTTTGATGACTAAAAGGCAATTGTTAGTATGAATACTCAATGTTCAGTTACTCATTTAATGAATACATTCTGATTTTTTACAATGTATTCATGTTTTGTTATATCTCATAGTTGTATTCAGAGTTGAATCATTTTCGTGTGATGCAACATATGTTGGATACAGTGTTGTATCTCATAGTATGAATAAACAATACACAATTTTGATGGTTATTTGAATAAAATGAGGACACACACCTTGTAGTTAAGAAACTTTTGGACATGCATTTCATCGAATGATGCAACAATTATTTTGCATTCATAGTAATATTCACACATAGTTGTATCTGTAATCAGCATATGTTAAATACACCCACACAAAATTGTATCTGCACTCAGTAATGTATTCACTTAAAGGCTGTATTCACACAAAATTATATTTGGGATTCAGAATATCTTGGATACAAGTTAGTGCAAATAGTTGTATACGCATTCGTAGTTGTATTCACACGTTGTTGTATCTAGTATCGCAGATGTTGAATACATCCATCGATTTAATTTGCACCGCACTCGCAATGTATCCACACAAAGCCGTATCACACAAAAAGCCGTATTTTGGATTTAATATCCGGATACAAGTTAGTGCAACTAGCTATTTTTTGTATGCAGAGTTGTATTCACACATAGCCGTATATGCAATCAAAGATATGTTGAATACAGCCAAACAAGATTTTGTATATCTGCAATCAGTAATGTATCCACACAAAACTGTATCCACATAAAATTGTATTCTGGTTCCGGGATATTTTGGATACAAATCATTCAAATAGCTGTAGAACACAGTTGATTGATATCATTCCTTCAAACAATCTGTTTCTGCTTTCAGATCTTTAGTATTGTTTAAGTACTAAACTTTAGTATTGGTTTAGTTTTAAATCATGAACAAAATACACCACAAACACTTCAATGCTTTCATATAAAATCGTTTCCTTTATTCAGTGTTCCAAACAAACATACCTTTGCAGTTGATTTGGTCCAATATTGAAAAACATTAGAAAGCAAGATTTAGAACGGAAACACCAACTACTTTCTTCGAGGCTCATTTGTACAAGAACGCCTATTGTGTCCAACATGTCCACACCTACTACACGAATTTGTACGTTTAGTTAAAAACCATTCAGATAAAAAATTATCGCACTTCTTCTTTGGCCTTCCAGGCGATCTCTTGTATCTCGGTGGAAAAACTACCTCTTCCAAAATGTATCCAGGTATTTTCCATTCACTCTCATCGGGTAGAGGATAAACTGGGATATCATAAGTCTTCATCACAACTTCGGTGTTTGTATATTTTTGAGCAATAGTTGTCGGTCATTGTGAGATTTTTTTTTTCTTAAGAACAAAATGTACGCAAGGGGGAATCTCCTCCATCGAAACTCTTTGCAATCGCATGTCTTTTTTTTCAATACAAACTATGAAATGCCGCCCCTCATCAATTACCGTGTGCACGTATTCGGTTGACGGTATTACCTAAGAAACCATACAAAAATATATTAGCATGTTACAGGCGTATTTCGACTAATATATAAATATAAGAATCATACAGACCATGAAATATACCAAAGAAATTAAATACACAAAATACATACGTAAACTAACCGTCATGCATGCACGCATTTATGCTCATTAATGGAAAGCATTTCATTGAATTTCTTCCCAAGTGTTGTGAATGTATATGAACCATTTTGTCGGTTAGTGAAATTCCAGCGCCCAAACATAATCCTAACTTCTTTAAGAAAATCAAATATTTGCAATTCTCTTGCTTGTACGAGAGCCGAATTGATAGACTCAAAGCGATATTAGACGTCATTGTCCATGCTCTATTGTCGGAGCATAAAACCCGTACCACTTTTCCCTTCCGCTAACCTGTGTAATCCTTTACACGAATATCCACCGCCGCAACCATTTCCATTAGCATGTCAAATTCATCCTGTGTATACGCTTTTGCCATTGCATAGTACACCCCACTCAGCACCTTGTGACTCTTTTTATATTTATTGTATACATTCTTCCAAAGATGCCATATGCATGCAAAATGGGGAACATTAGGATATACATTGGATACAGCCTTGATGATGGATTCATGGCTATCATATACAACACACATGCTCTCCCGTAGCCCATAAGCTTCCTTGAACTGTTCGAAGAACCATGTCCAAGACTTATCATTTTCTGAATCAATCACGCCATACGCCAAAGGTAGTATATTCCCTGCAAAATCAGTTGAATACATAATTTTTTTTTTTGAGTTCTATGAGCTTTTTATATAACTAAAATGATCGATTTTGAAATACCTGCACCATCCATCGTGCTCGCTGAAACAAATGTCCCATTGTATGCTGTTTTGATGTGGCTGCCATCTACAACCACGTTGGGGAGACAACATTCAAACCCCTTTATAAAGGCATACAATGCTACAAAAAGATACAAGAACTCATTTTCAGATGTTTTCTTCATTCTTATATGAGAACCTGGGTATGTTTTATCCAAAATGTATACGTATCCCGGCAATTTCTTGTATGACTCGGCTGGCTCGCCCCTTAACTCCGTCATAGCCTTTTCTTTAGCACGCCATGCTTTCATGTATGGCACATCCACCCCAAAATCATTTTTAACATCATCTACTATATCACTAGGCACATACTTCCTCTTATAATTTCTAAATTTTGGCTTAATAATGCCAGCTATAAAACCACTACTAGCTTGATGTTGCGTATACGCCTTATCCTTCAATGGACATGTATGTTTCTCCACGAACTCTCTGATTTTGAATATAGCTGATCTGTTGATACTTGAAGCATTCAATTTCCACTCACATTGTCTAGAAAGACATGCAAGGGTGTAGCTGCAATAACGGATATGTATATATACATATACAAATAAAAATACACATCATATGATTATTCAAAATGTTGAATTTAGAAAATATATAATAATCAAAACACACATATAATCATGTATTCAAATTTAGTAGACATACATGTAAGCAGTTTAATACGCTACCCTAACATAACAGTATTGAATTTATAGAGACATACAAATACATCAAAAAAATCAACTAACTAACCTAACGAATTTGACCTCTCTGTTTCGGAATTGAAATCTATTGTCAATAGCATACTTCGTCATCACAGCTTTCAAAGTTTCCTTATCATTGTATACCTGATTTACCATGACTTCTTTGTGATTACGGTTTGAAATTATCAAATCGTTCTCTCCTCCGAATATAACTATTTCCTTACTAGAAGCTGATGCCGCCAGTGCTATCGAATCATTAGCATCCATTTCTTGTATACCATTTGTATCCGCTATTGCTAGGCTACCTTGAATAACAATTTTGCCCGATAGACTGTATTCACGCGTCCTATCAGTTGTTGTGATACACAACGGATACATCCCGAACTGCCTATTCTCTTTCTTCTGTTCAACATACACCCGGACACTCATGTCATTGTGTATTTCCATAGGCATGAAATTACCGTCGATCATATATTTGATAGTGATTTTTTTGATACTTGTATCTATTCGCACCTGCTTCGCTATTGCATCAACTAACTCATCATACGAGGCATACTCTTTGAAAACTACTGCATCTATAGAGTAATTAACGGAGTTAAATTGTTTTAGTAAAGTTTATTCATTTTTGTTTTAGTTTCATAAACACATCTTGCGTATTTGACATGACCAGCACAACTATATGATTTCAATCAAAAAAAAAAATTGCAAAAAATAAACCAACTTCATCGGTTTTGAAACAATACGTACGTTTTTATACCACATATGCGTTGTTATGAAGTTGAATAGACAACACCATTTTCTAACCGGAACATGGGTTGCCTTTTTTTTGTGTTAAAAATACATGAACATTACCGTGTAATTTCGTACACTGTGATCACAAAAAACATGTATGTTCTATTACGCTTTCTATAATTCCATCCGATATAAAAGAGACCCTACAATATAAAGAACATGTATATTTTAAATCTCCCTCCGCATTTAATTCGCATTCCCTATTTTAATCCTTTTTTATAACAATTGTTAACTTTATTATTTTGGATGATAAAATTTGAATAATATTCGAAAATTATCCTTCAATTTTGAAGCTTTCATAGATGCACTGCACTCGAAAGGAAATTTGTGAAAGAAAACGAAAGGTGTGGTGTGATTTACATGAATATCGCCACCATAAGATAGTAGTATAATAAATATAAACATCAATTTCATCAATATATATCTATAATATTGAAAACGGAAAGGTGAATATTCTTATTTTTTGTGACAGCTTGCTCATTCAAAATTTACGTTTTATCTCCTTTGTCTCCTTTTTGAACAGGAAACGTTGATTATAAAATTGTATCATATATGCCATTGATTAAATTGAAAAGTTATTCACCTAATCCACTTATAGTTAGAGATTATCATGGACATAGTTTTTTCTTTGAGAAGTACAGTTTTTTTCTTTGAGAAGTATTTATTAAATCGATGAAATGTTCATAATAAAACAATAGAATGAATAATTATTAAAACAAAAATAAATGGTTGTCATTGATTAGCATAACTTATGACTTTTGCTTATTTTTGTTATTTTGGCTTACAAACAAGTGCTTAATTAAGAGCATTTTTTCTATCTTACAAAAACACCAACAATGCTTAAAATCTATTTTGACTTAAAAGCACCCAAATAAGCCAATCCAAACAGGCTCTTTGTCAATTGTTGTGTCACTTTATGAACGTATATTTTAGTAAATTTTATTCATTTTTGTTTTAGTTTAATAAACACATCTTGCGTATTTAACATGACCAGCACAACTATATGATTTCAATCCAAAAAAAAAATTGCAAAAAATAAACCAACTTCATCAGTTTCGGAAACAATACGTACGTTTTTATACCACATATGCAGTGTTATGAAGTTGAATAGACAACACCATTTTCTAACCGGAACATGGGTTGCCTTTTTTTTTTTGTGTGTTAAAAATACATGAACATTACCGTGTAATTTCAGACACCAGGATCACAAAAAACATGTATGTTCTATTACAGTTTCTATAATTCCATCTGATATAAAAGAGACGCTATAATATAAAGAACATGTATATTTCAGAAATCTCCCTCCAGATTTAATTCGCAGTCCCCTATTTTAGTCCTTTTTTATAACAATTGTTAACTTTATTATTTTGGATGATAAAATTTGAATAATATTCGAAAATTATCCTTCAATTTTGAAGCTTTCATAGATGCACTGCACTCGAAAGGAAATTTGTGAAAGAAAACGAAAGGTGTGGTGTGATTTACATGAATATCGCCACCATAAGATGGTAGTACAATAAATATAAACATCAATTTCATCAATATATATCTATAATATTGAAAACAGGAAAAAGGTGAATATTCTTATTTTTTGTGATAGTTGCTCATTCAAAATTTACGTTTTATCTCCTTTGTCTCCTTTTTGAAAAGGAAACGTTGATTATAAAATTGTATCATATATGTCATTGATTAAATTGAAAAGTTATTCACCTAATCCACTTATAGTTAGAGATTATCATGGACATAGTTTTTTCTTTGAGAAGTACAGTTTTTTTTCTTTGAGAAGTATTTATTAAATCTGATGAAATGTTCATAATAAAACAATAGAATGAATAATTATTAATACAAAAATATATGGTTGTCATTGATTAGCATAACTTATGACTTTTGCTTATTTTTGTTATTTTGGCTTACAAACAAGTGCTTAATTAAGAGCATTTTTTCTATCTTATAAAAACACCAACAATGCTTAAAATCTATTTTGACTTAAAAGCACCTAAATAAGCCAATCCAAACAGGCTCTTTGTCAATTGTTGTGTCACTTTATGAACATATGTTTTAGTAAAGTTTATTCATTTTTGTTTTAGTTTAATAAACACATCTTGCGTATTTAACATGACCAGCACAACTATATGATTTCAATCAAAAAAAATAAAAAATAAAAAATAAACCAACTTCATCAGTTTCGAAAACAATACGTATGTTTTTATACCACATATGCAGTGTTATGAAGTTGAATAGACAACACCATTTTCTAACTAGAACATGGGTTGCCTTTTTTTTTTGTGTTAAAAATACATGAACATTACAGTGTAATTTCGTACACCAGTGATCACAAAAAACATGTATGTTCTATTACGCTTATACAATTTTCAGAAGGCCAACAAATACATAATGTTTAGTTGACATTACCAGCACAACTACGAGCCTCCAATCCAAAAAAATTCCAAAATAAAAACAACTTTATCATTTTTACAGATATAATATGTATGTTATTTTACCAAGTACGCAGAATGTTTTGAAGTTGAAAAAAACACCATACGTATCGGAAAAAAAAATTCAATTAAGATCAGTTTGAATGAGACATTCATTTCATAGCAAAAATTTCTATAATACTACAACATGTCAATAGAAGTTTTTGACACAAGTATTCAAATACTTAAATAACCAATCTATCTTCGCTAATAAAGTTAAATGGATAGGAACACAAGAAAAATTCACTTCCTTAGAGGCTCAAAACTACATGAACGTCCTTGTGGCCCAAGTTGTCCACAAGTACTGCAAGCATGTCTGCTCTTTCCAAACAACAATTCACTTAAAGGCTTATCACGCCTCTTCTTTGGCCTACCAGGTGGTCTCTTGTATCTTGGTGGCAAAACCACATCCTCCAAGATGTTTTTGGGAATGTTTCATTCACGCTCGTCGGGTAGAGGATCCACAGGTACATCATATGTCTTCAACACGGTCTCCGGTTTGAACAAATCAGAGCAATAATCATCAGCAACCAGATTTTTCTTTTTAATGACAGCCCATGCATGCGGGCAGGGGATTTCATCTAGTTGAAACATACGACAACTGCAAGTTTTGCTATTCAAATTAAGAATGAATCGCCTTCCTCCATCATGTACTGTGTACACGAATTCGGTTGACGGTTCTACCTGAAAAAATAAATATTACATGTATTTGTTATTGAACCAATTAGAATTTTAAAATAAATGAACAAACCATTAAACAAATACATATCAATTTTCAAAGAAGCATATATTAAATTTACATTAATACTAACTGTTCATGGATACCAAATACACATCTATATAATGTGTAGAAACACCAAATTAGTACAAGTACAAGTTTGTCAAATAAATTATAACAAGCATTAAACTGAAACATACCGTCATTCGTAGACATAGATACTTGTTGATTGATAGCATCTCCTGAAACTTTTTACCGAGTGTAGTGAACGTGTATGTTCCATTTCTCCGGTTATTGTAATTCCATCTCCCAAACATCCTTCTAACTTCTTCGAGAAAGTCATATATAGGCAGTTCTCTAGCTGCTAGAAGATGTCGGTTAATGCACTCTGCTATGTTAGAAGTCATTGTCCACCCTCGGTTAACAGATGCATACAATCTAGCCCACTTGTCTCTACCAGCCGATTTCAAATACTCTGCCACGCGCATATCTACCTTTTGAACCTTCCCCATCAACTCATCGAAATCATACTGCGAGTATGCCTTTGCCATGGAATAAAAAACAAGATTCAGCACATCATGGCTCTTCTTGTATTTTTTACATACATTACCCCCACAGATGCCAAATACATGCATAATGTGCAACTTCTGGATAAATTCTACAAACAGCCTTGTTTATACTTTCATGCCTATCTGATACGATACACATATTCTCTCTAATTCCATATGTTTCTCTGAAATGCTCAAAAAACCACGTCCATGATCTGTCATTCTCAAAATCAATCACACCATATGCTAAGGGAAGTATGTTGCCTGGAGATACAGTTAAGAAGAAAAAAAAATACATTTTGTATTTGTCTAAAACAGATAAAATATATATTGAGGTAATAAATTAATATGTATTGTTTTGACATACCTGCACCGTCTAATGTGCTTGCCGAGACAAATGTTCCATTGTATGGTGTTTTTAAGTGGCTTCCATCAACTACCACAATTGGCCGACAATAATCAAAGCCTTTGATAAATGCATACAGTGCTATAAAAACAGAAATTCATTTTTGCGGGTTTTACGCATTCTGATAGGTGAACCCAGGTAAGTCTTATCCAATATGTATAGATATCCATGTAGTCTTTTATAAGATTAAGTTACATAGAGCCGAGGGTGTTCATCCGAACCCCCTCCACAAAAACACCGTTTTTATAAGGTTAAAATTATTTTTTATGTATATATAGTAGATGTTGAACCCCTTAGGCTTCTTCGTATGTTTACTTTTTTATATTTTGAACCCCTCGGTGGAAACCCTGGCTCCGCCACTGGGTTCACCCATTAAATCGTTCATCGCCTTTTCTTTGGCCCGCCAAACAACCATGTATGAAACATCCATTCCAAAATCACTTTTGACGTTCTCCTCAATGTCTTTAGGCGTATATTTCCTCTTATGATTTGATATTTTTGGTTTGACAATCCCACTTATCAACCGACTTGTAGCTTGGCATTGGGAATAAACCTTTTCCTGTAACGGACATGTATGTTTGTCTTGAAACTCCCTAACTCTAAACGTTCCTAACTTACCTACACTTGACGCCCTGAATTTCCAATCACACTCTCCTGATACGCACACAAGTGTGTAGCTACAAAAAAAAAAAAAAAACACACACACACACACACACACACATTAATGTAAAATACACATAAATGTATTTATTCTTGTATTATTAATACAAAGGACGTATGAGTAATTTTACCATATGTAAATAAGTTAATCAAATGCAACCCGGGCCAAACACATTATTTATGAGTACAAATACATACAAATCAATTTTGATTCTACTTTATAATAAACATACACATGTTGAGAAATACTTCCACTCGTACAAATTAACAAACATACATCGTCACGGTTCAAATACATAACAACACACAGTTGCAAATACATAAACAAATGCACATTTTAATACCTTATTGCATTGCTCCTTTTCGTCCGATAGTTGAACCTGTTTGTAATTGCATAATTCACCATCACAACTTTTAATGTATCTTTATCCTTGTATACTTGATCGACGGCAACTACTTTTTGGTTCTTGTCATCAATAACCATACCCTTGTTGTTTTCGAATAACAAATTAGCCTTTCCACAACTTGATGATGCCAAATCACGGGAACCAACTGTTTCCATTATATTCGTTTGATTCGTGTATCCGATTTGCAAATAATCACCTTCAACACAACTCTCACCCGATATACATATCTCCATGCTTCTATCAGTTGTAATGATACATAATGGGTACATTGGTAATGCTTTGTTCTCTTTCTTCAGTTCCACATACACCCTAACACCCATATCATTGTGAATTTCCATTAGAATATAATCACCTTCAACCATGTATTTTATGTTTATGTTTTTCATTTTCTTGTCCAAATTCAATTGGGTTGCAATCGTTTGTAACAATTCCTCATACGTCGAATACTCCTTGAAAGTCACAGCATCGATTTTGTAATTGACATATTTATTCTCATCGTTCCAAATACCAGAGTGTCTAATCAACGATGAAATATTGGCCATTTTATATAAAAAAAAAAAAAATCCTTGAATCACTGTCTCAACATAAAACCTGTAATATGTATGCCCTACATAATATTCACGTTCAAATTTGAACAATTTATACAAATTAGATTTACAGCTCACCAATAATTCAAATAATTCAAATACAACATACACATATTGAATTACACTTCAGAAATACATAGTTTAGCTGATCATGCATTATACTATGCCATTTAGATTCAGAAAAATAAAAGATATGAACTGGATTTTTTTTTTTGATTCCTAACCATTCATGTACATTAAAATACTTTCAACCGTAATTTTCAAGAGCATTATTCATTCATTGACACGCTTACAATGATATTACATCATTATTTTCGAATATCAGTTAGATAGATAGAAATCAAAAAAATTCAGAAGAATAAAACAACTTTGACATTATGCTCCAAGAAAAAAATTGAAATCACATAAATACAACTTGAATAGACGAAATTTGTGAAATCAAAACGGTGTTTTTGCACGAATTACCTGATGATTGATCGTGTTTGTTTTGTTAATGTATTTTCAGAGGTGTTGAAGATTTAATTTGAAATTTGAATTTTTACGTTTTGAATGTTGAAGAATGCATGGAAGAAGAGATACATGTAAGGAAAGGGAATATTACAGCTGATTTTGTGGAAAAGAAGGTAAAAAATATCTTAATTTCTCATTTAATACCACCACCGTTGCAGGCTAAAATAAAGGAGCTCTCCTTTCCTTTTTTACAGAGCATGCTCATGTATTTGCGGCAACAAATACATGCGAAAACATACACAAATACCGATTTTTAGCTACGAATGGTAATATTAAAAAGGGTAGCTACAAATGGTAGGAAGCTACAATAAGGTAGTCATTTGAGAAATTTTACCTTAAAATTACTCTTGCCCGAACCCACTGAATGCTAGGTGCATTATTTGCTTTTGAGTTTGTTTTGTTGAAGTAAATTGCACAGTTTGTCCTTCAAATGGGTTGGTCTTTAATTTTTGCCCTTCAAATGGGCTGCTTTAATTTTGCCCTTCAAAATCGAACTTATGCCTAGCGAGGCATATGTTCTTTTAGGGAGCGGGCATAGTTTGTGGATATTATAATGCGTAACTTATGCCGCTCTAGGCATAAATTCGATTTTGAAGGGCAAAAATGAAAGACTAGCCCATTTGAAAGGCAAAAAATTAAGACCAACACAAAATAGGGACAAAAGTGCAAATGACCCTGTTTTGTTACCTCTATTATAAATCTTTTTATGAAAGGTAACATAAAAATTTAAAATTAAATTATTTATAATAGAAATACTATTCTTTAAGATAAATTAAAACAAAATATCACATAAATTGATAACGGAACTCGGACTGGGAGAGAAGTGTTTGGACTGTGGAGATGTGCACTTCTTTTAAGATTTCTGTTTCAGTATTTGCGTCTACTTAATGATTTTTTTTTTTTAATTTTTTGATAAATAAAATTTTGGCCTTTAAAATAGTTACACTCTTGGAAAAACTTCTTTGAGAAAAAAAATAAAACTTAACTTAGAAGAAGAACTATTTCTCAAAATTTAAATAGTTTCATCCCAATTTGAGTGTCTTACTTTCCTTTTTGGCCTGTCACAAAAGAGCGTCTCTTTTTATATTTAGTAGGATGACAATTCAAACATCCTACATGACAAGTTTAACACCACAAGATTAAAGGACATTTTAGTACATTACACATATTTCTTATTTATGGCAACAAGATTTAAAAGTCTCATTTTAGTCCTTAAACTTTGTGTCACTAAGACAATTAAATTGGGATGGAGGGAGTACTACTTTTCAATGGTAAGAGTAGGGCGGTGACAAATGAAAAGTCCCCTCAGCTAAAAATGCTTTATTTCATAGAATTGTTTTCTAAAGTGTTAATTAGAGTCGACATCAAGGTAGCTAACTTGTTCAAATGGTAGCATAAGAGAGATCACAGGGCATGATCATATTGGGTGGTGTTTTGACAATAATCTTAGAAATTTAAAGGTTGATATTAATTTTTATTATCGATTGAAAATTGAAATAAGTGACATACTGTAAGATGTAGTAAAAGGAGAATTACTTGCACTCGTCGGTTATGTAGAGCATTCATACCTATTTGGTGTAAAATATATTTTTTTAAGAAAACATTTTTCTAAACCTAAAATTATAATTTCATCATGAAACTATTTCGTACATGGAAGGAAATTAAATTGAATAAATGTGAGAAAAAAAGCATGGCAGACTTGAGTCAAATCTCCTAGTTTTATCACGATGTAGAAAAATATTTTCAAGGGTGTTGGGAGAGGCATGAGTGTCACGTTGGACTGGGAATTCTCTCTTCTCCCTCAAGTTTAACAGATCTTTTTAAGAAAGCAATTAGTTATAGGGTTTAGGATTAAAGGTGTCCACTTTTTCCATGCATTAAGGACAATCCTTTTAAGAGATATATAAAGGACCTAACTAGTCCAACTACTCCTATACATTAAGGACCACTTTGATCTTTTCTCGACTACTTTCCTGCATATAGTACTATATTAATTATTATATGAATGAAAGAAGAGTATGTAGGATTTTCATAATATAGAGATGGTAAATGCTTGATTTAAAAATACACGTAGTGTATTTAAAAGTGCGTGATATTATAGGGGTGCTTAGCTTAATTTATTCAACATTGAATGGCGTTTTCTTTTGTTAAATCTTTTTAAAGATGCAATTGTAAGAATGCAGAAATTAATAACCCCGCGTTGATATAAGGTTTATCGAGTATCACGGTTTCGACTTTATACATGGTGGTGTGACTACTCGTCAGATCAGTCCCACTGTAAAGACCAAACATTTTGGGTCATAGGCACTTCCATCCCTATTTTGTGCTGGTCTTTAATTTTTGTCCCTCATAACAAACAATTTTATCGTGGGATATAAGTTTACATTTTTGCATCATAATACTTCATAAGTTATGTCTCGCATGACTAAAAAATTTATGCTCCATTTGGCATAAGTCCAATTGCTGAAGAGCAATTCCTGAAATTTCTTCCAACATTTTCCCTCGATACATATTTTACAACTAATTTGAAGTTCCAACAGACAGTGACTAATAGTCAATAGTGGACTTTGCGTTGTCTCTCCATTCAAACCCTTATCCTTTGTTTTCATAAGAGAAAAAAGGGCAAATACACCCCTCAAACTTTGAGATTTAGAGATATATTTCTCGTTAAAAAAAGGGGGCATATATATCCTCGTCATTACACAAATTGTGCATATTTGCCCTTTTCTTAACAGACCTATATTTAACGAATTAAAAGATTATTTATCTTCTTTTTTCCTTTAAACGTTGACATGTGGTCTTTCTAAAAATAAAAAAAAATCAAAAAATTGTTCATCATGTTCATGTTCATGTTAACCCATTTGTAAATCTCAAGTACCTTACTTGTTGCCGAATTTTGTATATTCGCAACCTATTATATACTGCAATTTTTTATTTTTTATAATTACAATAATTTAGCCTATTATAATATTTATTACTTTATTACATTATCAATTTTATGTTTATCACATTAATTTATATATATTTATTTTATAAGCGGTTCGATTCTATAAAAAAATTACGAATCAAAATGTGCGATTCCGTCTCTTAAATTACACGTGTGGTACAAAAGAAAAACAAAAGCCGTAGAAAACGTTAGTTGGTTCTTTCTCAGATTTCTATTCTCTTTGTCTCAGTTTATTTTCGTCTTAGACTATTTGGAAAAGAATTTCTTTTATATTAAATAATTAACTTTATAATGTTTAATTTGACATTACTGAGATGATTCATGTAGTCATAAAAATGTCTAAGGTTTGTTTTAGATTATAAGCTTAAAAAATCTTCCTTTTTCATTAAAACTCTTCCCAATCAAACAATTTCACTAAATTGGGATGGAGGGAGTAATTTATATGTGAGACAGTCAGACAGAATGTTTAAAATCTGCTTTAACCCCAGTTTCTTAGTAATTCTTTTTTCTAAGTTACTTCTTTTCGGTTTTCTGTAATCGTTGATTTCACTTATATTTTTCAAATTTGAAGGTACAATAATTTGAAGCTGTTCTTATTATTGACTTACCTGCAAGACTTATTTAGATGCAAGATTCTAACTCTTCGAAAAACTTTCCTTATACGTGGTTTACAAACGTATTATACAAATGACACTTTCCATAGTTAGTAATTACTTTCTCCATCCCATAATAAGTGTCTGCTTAGCCAAAAATAGGCATATTAAGAAACTAATAATGCAATGTGAAGTTTACCAAATTACCACTATATTACTTTTTCTTCTTGATTAGAGCATGCACAAGTAGTAGACCTTTTGACATAAGGAATCCAACAATACCAAGTTACTATGTGGCTTTTTCAATCATCATTTAGATGTTACTTTAACTTGTCAATTTTTGTCTAAGGGTAGAAATGAAAAAAGCTAGCCAATTTATGTCTTGATTTCCTAAGGTGACACTTATTATGGGACAAATTTTTTGGCTAAGGTGACACTTATTATGGGTCGGAGGGAGTATAACTTAAATTCAAATTTCATATTTTACTCTTAATGAAATGACCTATAGATTTTTATGACTTATTTTAGACTACAAGTTCCGAAATTCATCTTATTTCTTTGAAACTTCATGTCCAAATCTTTTATAAATTTCATGCATTTTTTTTTTGGTGAAGAAATTTTTTATTGATCTCCACGCGAACAACTTAGAATGCAAGAAAAACAAGAGCTATCTCCCCTCTACTTCTACTACTCGTCTATACAGTTAAACAACCTAGCTACAGTTAATCAACCACTTTAGCCAAGTATACCCATAATCCACTCTTTATCAGTATGACTTTGTTTTCTGCACAGAAAAGTTTCTCATCTGTATTTGCATTCATGCTTTATTTGGTCTGTAACTTGTGATGGCCTCAGCATCTTGTGCTCCCAAAGGGTTGTGTTCCTTGCCTTCCAGATCCTATAAATCAGGCTAGACAGTGCCACTAATATCAATTCGCTGCATCTTCTCCCCTTGGTGCCTCTTGCTAGTCTCCTCGATAATCTCTCCAACTCCCAATTCTGCACTCCCATCCCTAACCAGCTTAACATTGCTTGCCTGTAATGTAAGCACTGTTTTGAGGAAGGGAAACTCAAAGAACAGGTGCTCCACACTTTCTAGACTAGCACCACACAGTAAACAGTCCTTATCTGGGCTGATTCCCATTTTGTTCCGTCCTTAGTCAACGACAGTCTCCTATGCATAGCTAACCAACATATAAAACTAGTTTAGGAAGATTTTCCTTGCTTCATACCCATCTGCTCTATGGCCAGGTTTCTAGCTCCACTCTCCTCTATTCATATCCACTCCCAATGGTGTATTTGACATTTATTCCTTTCTAGCCCTGCTGCACCTGCCCTACTGAGAAAATGTCCCTCACTCTACAGACTTTCTTCCAACACCAACATCAATCAGTAGGAGTAGGGTGTATGTACTGCCACCGATTAGTCCCCTTTAAATGAATGATTAACCCATCTGACCCAAAGACACTCTGATTTTTGTCTAAACTAAATCAATTTCATGCATTAAAAGCTGACAAATAGTTTAAACTAAATAGTTACTAATATTCTTCTCTTTTTTTTTCATCAAGATTTTTCTTTCTTTATGGTTATCTGCAGAATATGGACAATTCCTTAGTCGGAAATTTTCAATACAATCTGTACTCCTCTATCCAGCTATAATATTTGTCGGTAAATGCGTTAAATGAGACCACTTGACGAAATATCAGAGCAACGTTAGGCGTAGAAAATTATAGTTGAAAATAAATAATTATAGATTTAGACAATACATGAAAAGTACCTAGCTACAGCCTACAAGTTGGAACCTTCATGTCACGAAAACATGGGTAATCCTTGTGTTCACAATATTCCAAGTCCCACCCGTCAAAGCAAATGCCAACATGATACAAACACAATGAGTTTAATTTATTGCTTAAATAGTCACTGAAACTATCAGAAATAAGTGAGCTTAAAATTATTATTTTTATGTGAAAAGTCACTTATCTTATTTCACTCAAATATGTTTCGCAATATTTCGATTTGTGAGTCCCGCCGGTCAAAACAAAATGCCAACATGGAGTAAGAAATGCGTTACTTACAATAAGGTGATAGTAATAATAATTAGAGATTATACATGAAAACTAATCACCTGAAAGAACACGAGAGAAGTAAATATCTTTATTTATTTATATTAGACAACGCTAAAAAGGTATGCTTACACTCTATCCTCCCCAGATAGAGGTAAGCAGGTCTGCGTACACTCTACCATCCCCATACCCCACTTGTGAGATTAGACTGGGTTTGTTGTTGTAGTTAATGTTAGGAAGTCTACAAGAACCATTGTCTCTGGTCCGGATCACAAATACTCCTAATAAACTACAATACCAGAATCGTCTCAGTAGACAACTCATGAGTACATTCTCAAGGATTTAATGAAAAAATCGATGATTTCAGGGTTCACATACATGATATAAATTCAATAGAAGTTCACAAAGTCAAGAAGATTAGGAAAATGATAAGAGAAACATCAGTTTATTTCTCCGGTTCATTGAATAAATGCTCTTAATTACTAATTGTTACTACTTGATTGAAGAAGATGGCTTGAATGAAACTGCATTAATGCGTTTACACACCATCACAATGTTGATTGGCTATTTTCAAAATAGTCTACACTATATTGCTTCCCAGTTAAGTGAAGTTAAAGCTGGAAACTTTGTCTTTGTCATGATTTTTGTTAGGTCTCATTACCAACTAGTTAGCCCTCATGATTTTGATGGTTCCTAATGAGACAAAATAATCTTATACAATTATAATTTTTATTAAAAGTAGTGGCGTACGACAAAAATTGAAAAAGTAATGGAGTACACTACTTTTTTCTCCCATTATGTTCGTATTTTCTTGTTCTATATAGAGGAAATCTGCTTACCATCTCGTAAAATCATCAACATGTAGATGACACTTGACACAGCATACCATAATCCTTTTGCTACCAATGTGTAGGGATATGGGCATGTCCATATCCAATGTATTTATCTTTTGAACTTTTATTTTTGAGACAAAGATCTAACTCAATCCCTGCACTACAAGGCGGCTTAATTTTATTAAAAATAAAGAATTAAAGGATTTTGCTATTCGTTTTTCTAAAAGACCATATAATGTAATATGAGCGTGAATCAAGATTATTTTTACTGGCATAAAGGAAATTTATTGTCAGAATTTCATTTCTTAGTGAGTTAAGGTTTAGGACAGCCGTAATACTCCTTCCATTCCAAGTTATATGGCGTGGCACAAGGTTTAAAAAATGAAAGACTATTGAACTTGTAATCGTAAATATATCATAACATTTAGTGACTATGAATACGATTAACTTTAGCAAAAGACAGCAAAAACCAAAGGCCTTAGGCCCATAATTATAAAGGCCCCATTTTTTTTATTAGTAATGATTTAATTATTTTTAAATATTAGTATTATAAATAGAAAAGTACAATATTTTCATTTATTCTAACTAAGAAAATACTAATTAACATAAAAGGAAGTAAAGTTATATACTCCCTCCATCCCAATATGTTTGAAAGTAGACGAGATTGGGGAGTCAAACACCTTTTTCTTTGACTACGATTTTCTTCGACTCTTTTCATATATTGTGAATTATTAGTTATGCAGATTTATAGTACCTTTTATGTAGTATTCAAATATGTAAATTTTATTATAAAATACTCAAAGAATCTATGTTTAAAATTAAGTGGAAAAAAAAAGTTGTTTGACTCCCTAAACTGGTCTAACCTTCAAACAATTTGGGACTGAGGGAGTATTAGCTAACTAACGGTCGACTTAGGGTTGCCGTCAACTTCTTCTTTCTTTTATTTCCTGCGCATCTTCTTCATCTTGGTTGTGACTTAATTCTCAAGTTCTGCCTCATTTATTCTCCATTTTTAGCGTAAATCTGAAACAACAAGCACGTAATTAGAAGTTCAGATTAAGAGCGAAGTTCACATGCTTGATCAAAGACCTTACTATTGTGTCAGTTTTTTAAATAGTGTTTTGGTTGAGCTGGTTATGTACGAGGATAAAATGAGAAGGGTTATTGCATTCCAAAAAACTACAAAGGTAGTTACTGTCTGCAATGGTAGAAGGAATTTTTGGTGAAAATGACTAGCAATTGTTACTGTTAAAAGCTGAGACTTGTAAGGTTGTTAAGTTACTTAAATATTATTTTATATATTTAAGATATGTGCAAAATATTTAGTAGTTAACTATAAAAAAAGTATTAATAATTGTAGTTAAAGAAAGTGAAACATGTATCATTTATTTATTGATAGAGTACACTCAGTGCTGATAAGTTTTTACCTCTCCAAATGAGTGTTGTCACAACTATAGAGAATAGTTAATTTGGTGAAAACAGAAGAGGTAAAAACGGAATGCAAACCATTGCGCACTATCATTTTGATACAGCAGTACTCCATCAGTCTCAACTCTTAATTTATACAAGAATTGACATATTTGGAGAGTCAACAATTCTTCCTTTGAGTCAATTTCAAACATAAATTTTTTGAGTATTTTATAATAAAATTTACATATTTGAAAACTACATAAAAAGTACTACTCCCTCCGTCCCAAAAATATTGACACTTTGCACTTTTTGAGAGTCAAATTTCTGAATTTTGATTGTGTGTTTGAACATAGAATCTTTAATTTTCTTAAAATAAAATTTACATATTTGAAAACTAGGGGGAAAAAGTACTATAGGTCACTATAATTAATAATTTAAAACACTTAAAAAATATATGAAAAACTTACGATCAAAGAACAACTCGTTTGACTCTTGAAAAACAACAAATGCCAATTTTTTTGGGACGGAGGGAGTATAAGTTTGCTTAATTAATAATTCACAATATATGAAAAGAGTTTTATAAAATCGTAAAGAAAAAGAAAAATTTATTGACTTCCCAACAGTAGCCAACCCTCGTATAAATCGGAATCGAAAGAGTACTTTTTATTGATTTCCTTTATTTGTCCCCTGTTCCTTCAAATCAATCAAAACCTTAACAATTTTAAATTGTTGAAATTGCCAGCAATTCAAGAGCAAATTTATGAAGAAATTAAAAGCTCATCACTCCATGCTTTTCTTTTCTTTTTATCTTACTTGCGGTGTTTTGCCTTTTGGGTACTGGCAAGACTACTACTAGGACGACGTTCCTTCCTATCCTAATTACCAAAAGTGGATCAAGAATTATCATCATCCACTACACACCTAAATGGAAAAAAAAAAAAAAAAAAAAAAAAAGGGTGATTCTATATCTTAATTTCAAACATTGTTCCTTAGAGCAACACCTTCTATCAATAAGAGATGTTCCGCTAAATCAGTCCAAAAATATTCTTATTATTATGGTGTGATAGTGATACTATTATTTCGAGCTAAACTGTGCGATTTTTTCCGTGAAAGTTTCAAGATTATCTCTACATCTCATTTATAATAATATACCATTCTTTTCAACTATCAACGTGAGATTTTTGTTCCCATGCACACTCCATATATAAGAGATTTGGACCAGACAAAATTTGGTCCCATTGACACAATTTTTAGCTGTGAAGTACTCGAGAACAACTCATAGGAGCACAATATAAGCTACACACTAGTCCACATTGGTTAGCCGACTATTCTCCTACTTATGCTTCAACGAAAGTACGTACCTAATATTACTTCTTTTTCATCCACCAATTTTTTCCTATTTATACCCAATTTCACTGATGAAACTTGACTCATTATTAATTTCCAATGGAAATGCATAGCAAAGATGATGTGTGCCCAACACAGAAAAATGCTACTATTACTATATCACATAAGAACAAGTTTTTATCAATATTAAGCAGATTTCATGCGGGTTATTTTAGAATAAGCCTTTCTTTATGCGGCCAAGCATGGATTGGGTTCCTCTCCATTTCTCATCTCTCCATTTTCCCCAAGTTCTACTTTAGATTAGAGACACATGGCATGAGTTAGAATTAATGACTAAGATTTAATTGACTAAAACAAGGCCCTAACCATGATTACATAATTAATAACTTATCCATAAATATATTAAAGTATTTTCTCTCTCTTCCTATTTTAATTTTCCATCTTTTTTTCAATCATGACAACTCTTTAATGGTGATATTTTCGAGAATATAGACAACTCTTTCAGAAATATATAATTACCAATTGAATAATGGAGTCTATATTATGTGAATTAGTAAGCATCATAATTGAAAAAATGGAAAATATCACCAATTGAATAATGGGTCTATTAGGGAAAAAAAATTAAGTGGCAGAAAATAATCGAGTAAATCAAAAAAGATATTTTACTGGGTAGGAAAAGTAAAATAGGAAAAGAGAGAAAAATATTCTAATATATTTATGGATAAGCTATTAATTATGTAATCATGGTTAGAGCCTTGTTTTAGTCAATTAAATCTGAGTCATTAATTCTTACCCATGCCATGTGTCTCTAATCTAAGGTAGAACATGGGAAAAATGGAGAGATGAGAAATGGAGAGGAGCCCAATCCGCCAAGCATTATTATGGAAAACATTAAGTGAGCCATCGGATGATATTCATAAATTTAGAAATATTTTTCGAAGGCTTCCCTCTACAGCCTTCATTCTGTTATGGTCATTAGCCTTATTCTCATTAGCATCACTCTCTTTACTATATCTATTTCGTGTCATCTTTCATTTCGAAAGGGTTAAAAGTGAGTTCTTGCACCATGTTGGAGTGAATTACCTTTTCGCCCCGTGGATTTCTTGGCTTGTTTTGCTTCAAGCAACCCCATTTTTCAAACCCAAAGAGGCATATTTTCTTCTACTTTGGTGGATCTTTGTTATACCTATAGTGGCACTAGATATCAAGATATATGGACAGTGGATCACAAAGGGGAAGCGCTTTTTATCAGGAGTGGCGAATCCTACGAGTCAATTATCTGTTATTGGGAATTTGGTAGGAGCAAGGGCAGCTGCCCAGATGGGATGGAATGAGTGTGCACTTTTTTTGTTTGCAATTGGAATGTCACATTATTTAGTGCTATTTGTCACACTTTACCAGAGGTTGCCAGGAAGTAGTTCCATTCCGGCAATGCTAAGGCCAGTATTCTTCTTGTTCTTAGCTACTCCAAGCATGGCAAGCTTGGCATGGGATTCTATTTATGGAAAGTTCGATATTTCATCCAAGATGCTCTTTTTCCTCTCCCTCTTTCTTTTCCTTTCACTGGTGAGCATTTTAAAGTTAAACGCTGATATTCCATTTATTGCATTTCATATAATCGTGTTTGATGCGAGGCAGTTTAATACCCCCTCGTCCCAATTTATGTGGCACCTTTGGGATTTCGAGATTCAAATAAGTATTTTTTTTAACCTTAATATTTTCATATGTCTTTTAAATATTTTGAATGTCAATTATTGTGACTTGCAGTGCTTTTTACATAGTTCCCAAATATGTAATTTTTTATTTAATTTTTTTAAAATGAAAGATTTCATGCCTGAATTTAAAGTTAAAATTAAACTGTTTGACTCTGAAAATTCAAACTGTGTTATATAAATTGGGACAGAGGGAGTATCTAAGAGAGACAGAACAATTTTGATATATATTTAAAAAAAAAAAAAAAAAAAAAAAAACTCACAACATGCTGTGATATTTCTATATGGCTATAAAAGTAAGAGTTTAAGTTAATAATTCCTACGATTCAAAATAAGACTTCACTTAGTTTCTAGTACACCCCTTAAGAAAATGGAGTAATTTCTATAAAAAAAAATAGGTATTTGTTGACTAAACTATCTTTAATTAAGGGTTAATTTCAAAGACCTCCCCGGAGGTTTGGCTTTGTATCACTAACCTCCCTTGTGATTTGAGATATTACGTTCACCTCCCCTATTTTAATATTTTTATAACGAAACTAATTTAAATGATATATTGTCCATAAAGTTCCGAAACTACCCTTATCTGCCACTTAAATGTAAACCTCCTCTCTAATTTCTAAAAAAACTTAAAAAAAAAAAAAATCAAGGAATTGATATTTCGTTTTAGTTTATTACGTAGCAACCTGCAGTTCTTGCACATAAAAATTTTTGTTATTCATTTTAGCTTTTGCCAATAAAAAATAACAACTAGATATCTAGTTCATGTGTCCTTGCATTGATTTATATGCCTAAACTATGAATCAGTGATGTTCTCGCATTGACTTGTGATTACTCCTTTAACTTCAGCTCATAATTTTAAAATTTTAATTATCATTTAGTAAATGAAAAAATGTAAGTGAACCACAACAAATTCAATAAAAAGTAACTTACGGTCTATAGACCTACTTTAACATTAAATATGGCATGCTATTTTCTTCAATCTTTGCAGAATCCATCAATAAATCCAATTATCGGGTAAGGTACGTAATTTATTTATTTTTGTCATCGCTTTATGATTATCTGAGGTAAAATTGTTAGAGAATGATATTCTATTAGATATATTCTAACTCCATCCAATTTGATTAAGAAATATATCTACTTTTTCTTTGAGGAAAAAAATAGATCACTTACAGCTTTAATTTGTGGAGATGGCATAACAGATAAACATGCCAAGGAATTTAATATTTCGCTTTTATATCAAGTTATGAAATACTTTTAATTTTTTTAGAAATTAGAGAGGAGGTTTACATTTAACAAAAGGTGGTAGATAAGGGTAGTTTCGGGATATTATAGATAATTTATCATTTAAATTAGTTTCGTTACAAAAATAACAAAATAAGGGAGGTAAACATAATATTTCAAATCACAAAAGAGGTTAGTGTTATGAAGTCAAACCTCAGAGGAGGTCTCTGAAATTGACCCTTAATTAAAATTTACATATTACTCCCTGTGTCCTAATTTGCTTTGTCTTAGTCTCCTTTTTGATCTGTTTCAAAAGAATGTAACAAGAGTACTACTATTTGTTTCTTCCTTCTTCAATATCTTTGGTCTGTTTTCTTTGGATGTAGAAAAGTGGACACAAAAAAGAGATTGATGTCAACCCGGTTAAATTGACCATAGAAGTATTCGAGTACTAGTTGCCTTTTGCATTTTGCAAGCTTCTGTAGCAGTCGTCATCTCCGTTGTACGACATGATGTTGTTGGCTACCAACTGTTCAAGTCTTAATCGCCAGCGTCATCTTTAAAATGTTGTTTTTGTCAACCTAAGGCACCAATAACATTTAAGTTGTCTACTTGTCTTATTTGGAAGTACTGTTCTATTTAGAATTAAGGGTCGAAAACACACCTCAAGTATCACAGTCTTTTGAATTTTTATTTGAATTATCAAGTGTGCGAATTTCCTACATATATTATCACTAACTACAGAAAACACACCTCAACTATCAGTTATTCACTTTTCCTACTTAAACTATCATCAACTAGTTTACAGAACACACCTCATTAAAAATGAACAACTGATAGTTGAGGTGTGTTTTGCAAATTAATTGATGATAGTTTAGATAGAAAATGTGAATAACTGATAGTTGTTGTTGCTCAAGTAAATTAATCGCGGATGATGAATAAAATTATCACACGTGATAATTCAGATAGAAAACTAAAAAAAAGGGTAATACTTGATCTCTTCTATTTATGAAAATGTATGACTAAAACCGTTTCCTAATTTGTTGAAAACGTACAGGTATCAAGACCAGCGTTATTTAACAGATCAATGAGGAAATTCAATATATCATGGTGGGCATATTCTTTCCCTTTGACAGTGCTGGCAATGGCATCAGCTAAATATGCCCAAGAAATGAAGAACACTGCTTCACACTTATTAATGCTTCTCCTTTCTGGACTATCAGCAGTAGTGTCACTTGTCTTGATGATCTTCACTGCGTTTAATTCCAATTCATTTTTACCGGGCCATGGTGATGATGCAATGTCCTCACTACAAGAAATTACTGGAATGACTACAATTCTTTGGCAACAAAAATAATATTATTGGCAAAATTTAATATTTAGCAATAACTTAATTTTATTGTTGGCATATATGATGGAACTTTTAAAAATGAATTTTTTTGTGTTGCCAAACAATTTAATTTTTGTTGTCATATTATTGACTATTGTTGCAAAAAGTACTTTTGACAATAACAAAAAGTACTTTTGATAACAACAAAAAGAATTGTTGCACGTCATAACAACGATGGAAAAAGTTTATGTAACAAAAAAAATATTGTTGCCAAAAGTACTTTTTTGAGCAATAGTCAATACTATGACAAAATTGTTGACAAATGTGTAGTGTCTGTACTAGTAATCAACGTTGGTCAATTGTATAATTGTAACTATAGTTTTTATTACTTACTTATTAACTAGTGTCTGTTCGAATTCTTAGAACGAAGACGACGCACGTATTTCTGATCAAAGATGGAAATACCTAAACAATTTTATACGACTTCTAGTCAACTTTAATTTTTTACTTGTTGATAAAATTGAATGATATGTGAAAATAATCTTATTGGTCTTTATTTAAATTAGTAGTAGTACTCTATTTCAACTTCGGTTCTTTTGTTATACAGCTCATCAACTGCACAACATATTTAACCTTCAAATAAAAAAAAATGTATAAATTTCTACTATATATAAATGGGATAAGAGGACGAACACATGCAAGAAAACTTGTACTTTATGTTTCATTTAAAAGACATTTCAATTTTTCATTACTTTCATATCTTTTATCTTTTCCTATAAATACTTTTGTATCCTTCTGCCTTTTTACCGTTAGCACGTGTCTTTTCATAAAATTGCCATCATCTCTATCCCTATCTACATGTGACTCTAGCATTTAATTTGTACCCCACTCAATATTATCTATGCCACTTCAACTTTGTTTCATATTTTTCTAAGGCCGAACCCATTATTCCATTTAGATACTTCAGGTGGATAACTCATGTTCCATTTAGGCACTTTTCGCTGACATAGCAATTTGGGTGAGTTCCACGTTAAATAGGGGCGTGAAAATGCTATTTTGAAGTTGGGAACATATTTTTCTTAGTTTTTAACTATTTTCTTTTTGGTTCTTTTCTTTATTTAGTTATGGGGTCCCACACACCCTCTTCCCCACACTTCTCCTTCTCCAAATTTCTGAAAAAATGGCAGCCCTCTTCCCTAAACTTCTCCTTCTCCAAATTTCTTAAAAATATATATGGAATTAAAAGTTGGTGGACCTTATTAAATTGTTAAGAAATAAGGAGCAATTATAAAAATATCATCAAAAGCCATACATTTTCTTGATTGATTGTTATGTACCCATCATTGTTCTTGTCAAATATTGCAAAAATACTCTTTAACTCAACCTTGTTATGACTTTTTGAATTACTACTAATGCTCTTCTGTTCAGCCATAGTTGTTGAACTTAAATTTGAGTTCTTGAAAAGAGGAGGTTGAGATGGAGTTTAAGTTTTGAAAAACCCATATCCTTTCTTTACTTTTTTTTTTTTTGGTTGATACATAATATGTTTATTGATTTAACTTGTCGCGTTAAAAAAATGATAGGAGAGTAGAAGGTCGATATCAGGTGGTGTTGCGGTGGCAATGTGGTGGTGGATGGGGGACGGAGGAAGTGTTGAGAAGGAGAGATAAACAAGAAGAAGTGAAAAAAAAAATTGTAAATGCGGGGATCTGGTGAAGAAGACGCAGGAGGGGGGGGGGTTGTGTGGATAGAAATTCTCAAGAAAAATAAATAAAAAGTTTTTTTTTTTTTTTTTTTTTTTTTTTGTAAAAAGAATAAATTTTCCATGTGTCCCATACGAATTCGTTTATTTTTTCACATAAGAGGCGCTTGGCAATACGCGCTTTAGCTAATTCTGAAATTGTGCAAAAAGTGCCTAAATGGAACATGGGTTGTCCACCTGAAGTGTCTAATGTAACACCCCCTATCTTTGACTTAAGCTTTGACCATGATCCTAGACTTAGAGAAGTAGATAAAGGATGTGAGGATTGGAATTTTCCTGTTCAGTTATAAGATGGGCGTTTACGCCCATGAACAGTGACCGTATTTCAGTTTACGAGTCGTAAATCAAGTCGTAAACCGTTACCACAGATTTCTGGACATTTTGAAATTTTACATTGTTAAATACGGACCGTATTTCAGTATACGGCCCGTATTTCAAATCGTAAACTGAAACCAAGAATTTCTGAACATTTTGGAAATTGGCATTTTGATGCCACATGGTTAAATACGGACCGTATTTCATTTTACGGCCCTTATTTCAAAATTTATTTGGAATTTGAGAAAACTTCCTTGATGAAAGTTGTAGAGCTTTGAAATACCTTTCCAACGGTATATTACGGGGGTCAAACGGACATCTGTGCAAGAAGTTATGGCCATTTTACTGAACAGAGGCAGTGCTGTCCATATTTCAAAATACGGCCCGTATTTTGAAATACGGCCAGTATTTAACTGGGCCGAAAAATTTATTTTTCCAGAACAGTATATATTCGTCCATATCAGTTCTAATCATTAAATATTTTCATTCCTTCAAGCCCTAGAACGACCTCCTACCCTCTCTCATCATCAAGAACACCAAGGTAAGCCTACTCTAATTATTCCAAGTCAATTCTAATACATATCCTTGTAATCTAAACAAGGAAATCATCATTTCTAAAACTAGGGTTTTCAAGAAAACCCATCTCAAGGTTCAAGAATTCAAGATTTTGGAAATCCTCTTCAAAGCTCAAGTCTTTAATTCAAGTTTTGGAGCGACTAAGGTATGAAGAGTTACTATCTACGTGTGGGAACATCATTGTTCTTCCCCACGCCTCATAATCCATAAATTATGATTCTCTACTAAAACTAGGGTTTCTATACCATGCTCATGATAACCCTAGGTCTATGTCCATGATTATATTATGTATGAATTGTTATAATTCCATCATTGAGTTCTTAATATTTCTTTATGATTATTGAGAATCGTCCGTAATCCATGAAAACCCATATCTTGTATTCCATGGGTTCTTGCATGCATGTTTTTAAATAAGATGATTATTTCATGAATATCCTACATATCTACAAGTTTTCATGCAACTGTATTATATAATTACTTTCATGCTATGATACAAGATACATACATACTAAATACAATTTATTTCATGAAACCATAGTTACAAGTTATTTCGTGAAATCATGATTACAAGACAAGTACAAGTTAATTCACGAAAATCATGGGCTTCTTAGCCAATTATATCATGTTCATGTCTTTGGGAGTTGCACGAATTACCGAGAAGGCTCAGATAGCCTGAAACTACGTAGCCACCGTAGGAAAAGGATCGCTCCGCCCCGCTAGGACGATACCTTAATTTTACAATCGAACGGATCCATCGTGCACGTTACCACCTTATACCCCGGCAAGGTATGGGGCTCGCTGGTCCGGCGAGGTACTGTACTCCACGTACCCACGTGGTGATATTATATTGTCGGTTATGAAATGCTCTCCCTACCTACCATGTTTTACTCATGCTTTATATTATATATGTATTCATGTTCATGCTCGTAACTGTGTTTCGGCACCACGTTCGGGGCTCTTATCTTTGTTACTTTATGTCCCATGTTGTTTCATTCGCTTGCTTTACATACCAAGACATTCAACGTGCCGACGTCCCCTTTATTGCCCGGGGCCTCGCATTTCACGATGTGTATTGATATATAGGACACACACATCCGCTTTCGCAGGGACGCATTCGTATCACTTATGGTAAGCCCCATCTCATTCGGGTTTAGTCAACTTTTGTTTTATGATTTGTTATGCATCTAAGGTACGTCGGGGGCCTTGTCCCGCAAGTATGTTTTCCCGGCCGACTCATGATGAGGTTTCATAGACTAGACAAGTCAATTATGTTATGTCAGACATTCGGAGTCGTATAGCCATTTTGGCTTATTCATGTTATTCCCGCATTCATGATTTAAACAAGTATTTCATTAAATTATTATGACATCTCATGTTTTATAAAGGCTCATCATGCATTCACGTTATATTCCGCTCATGTTATGCCTCATGATGATTCAGCAAGCCATGTGGTTCGCTCGGTCACATGCAGTAAGGCACCGAGTGCCGTGTTTCGCCCAGGCCATGGTTCGGGGCGTGACATCTAAATGGAACAAAGGTCACTTGAGGTGTTCAAGTGAAAGAAGTGGACGACCACGAGGGGCTGGCGATGGGTTTGGCCTTTTTCTAATATATATAAGTGTCCAAGAGGAACGAACACAACAACAATAAATTATACAAAAAATTATTTGAGTTGTACACTAAATTTGGACTTATTTCAATTGTACTTGGTTTCTTTCATTTTTTTCAGTTGTGGGTCCACTTCATCTAACAAGTATTACTACTTGGTTTGCCACCTGTACACGTGTATTTCACTTTTACGTTATCATATTTCAAGTGTGCAAGAGGGACGAACACAGCAACAACAAATTGTACAAAAAGTTGTTTGAGTTGTACACTAAATTTGGACTTATTTCAATTGTACTTGGTTTCTTTCCTTTATTTTTTCAGTTATGGGTCCACTTCATTTAACAAGTACTACTACTTGGTTTGCCACCTGTACACGTGTATTCCACTTTTACGTTATCATATTTCTTTACTTTTACACTTCATTTTATTACTCTATTATAGAAAGCACATAAGATTGTACTCTAAACAGGGACTAACATGTGTACATTTCAGAAGTTTAACATTAATTCTACCTGTTGTGTGTTTACTTTTTAGGTTCCCACGTGTCTGCAGTGTCTCAATTGTCCTTTCATTTCCTTCATTTGGCATATACTCTCTCTATCTCAATTTAAGTGTCTAAGTTTGACTAGACACAGGGTTTAAGAAATAAAAATGGACTTTTGAATCTTGTGGTTCTAAATTAAAAATGTGTATAATATAATAAAATATCCCTTGAATCTTGTGATTATAAACTTGATATGTAGGATATTTGAATTGTCAACTTACTAAATATAAAAAGAGGCGAACATAACCAAAATAAGACAAATTTTAATAACAATTAAGAAATTAAGGGGAAAATTTGAGGAAAAGAAACAAAATATGGAGACTCACTAAGGAGAATCGCGGCATCCTTTGCAAAATATAGAAACTATAAAGACTAACTAAAGTGAGTAACCAAATTAATCATGTTGGGCTACATGTACTACTATACTTGGTTTGCCACATGTACAAGTGCATTACACTTTTACATTATCATATTTCTTTACTTCTACACTTCATTTTATTACTCTATTATAGAAAGCATGTGAAATTGTACTCTAAGCAGGGACTAATATGTGTACATTTCAGAACATTAATTCTACTCTTGTGTGTTTACTCTTTAGGTCCCCATGTGTCCGCAGTGTCTCAATTGTCCTGTCATTTCCTTCATCTGACATATACTCCCCCTGTCTCAATTTAATTGTCTAAGTTTGATTCGACACGAAGTTTAAGAAATAAAAATAGACTTTTGAATCTTGTGGTTCTAAATTAAAAATGTGTATAATATAATAAAATATCCTTTGAATTTTGTGAATATAAACTTGACATGCAGGATATTTGAATTGTCAACTTACTAAATATAAAAAGAGGCGGACATAACCAAAATAAGACAAATTTTCACAACAATTGAAAAATTAAGGGGGGAAATAAGAGGAAAAGAAACAAAATATAGAGACTTACTAAGGAGAATAGTTGTATCTTTTGCAAAATATACAACAACAACCGTCCTCTTTTTATGCTTTTTATTGAAATTGCCTATGCCTTTCTAAACATGTATGCCCCACTGATAGAAAGAAGCGTCGCGTGATACTCTATCCTCCTGCACCCCACATGTCCACCATTTACGCAGCACCACCCCCCACATGTCCACCATTTACGCAGCAAAGAGGGACCAAATTCAAAAGAAATCCAATCAAATATTTCTTAATATTACAGGCCCTAATCTCCATTACATCAGAAAAACCTATAAATCTGTCTCTAGATAAACCCTACTTTTTGGTCAAATCGAGCCATTTTGATATTCAGAAATGAGTTACAAATTCATCTATTGTGATCCATTGCTCTGGCCTATTCGAGCCATGAAAGGCCCGGAATTACCATCTTTTCATAACAATAAATTATAAAGTTCCAATAAAAAAAACCGTCAATAAGGAAAAATTGAGAATCAAATAAGTTTCACTTAACTCCATTTAGCATTTGGGTTTTGTCAAACAATACCTTGAACACCTTTGATCTTAAATTAGCAGCCAAAATGAGGTGGATCATTACATTTATTCTCAAATTTTCAAAAATAATATTCAATTATATTTGTAGATTATACGCAATCTTTTACTAAAAATGAAAAAAGTTAACTAATGAAGCCCTATAATATTTTATGAAATGAATTAATTTCATCTTGCAAAGTAGCAATCCTAATATCTTGAGGCAAGGAATTAAATATGTAGTACAATGGTTGATAATGGTAGTAACTGAACAAAAATAAAGCTACGGAAGGAAGACGGCAAAGGAGAAAGTCTATGTATATATCTCCACATATTAATTTTTTTGGGTAATTTTATACAATTATTTGTTTGTAAGGATTTTATTAAATTCTCAATTTTAAGGACAAAAAAAGCTTGTTTCATTTCAGAGAAATTTAAATGTGTTTACTTGAATAATATAGGGATAGGAATCTCGATTACACAATAATTCACAATAAAATATTGAGATAATGGTCAAAAACATACTTGAACTATAAACTTTTTTGCTAGTTTCACGAACTATCAGATGTTCTCTTTTCCTATCTAAACTATCACCATTTAAACACATGTCTAAAGCAGGTTTTCTCCCCTCGAGTTTAAACAAGAATTGCTATAAGAGTCTTAAAAAAACAACAAAAAGCCGAAAAAATCCACAAAAACCAAATCAACTAAAAATTAATTTAATTGGCTTGAATGAATTGCAATATTTAAAAACTGAACTTAATTGATTTGAATTTTTTTTTTCATGAGAAAATAGACTCATATCAAACCATGAATAGTTGAATACCCTTATGTAAGACAATTGAAAGTCTAGCTAATAGTTTGACGAGCGTTAACTCCTGAGATTATTAATCATATCTCTCTTTCATGCCTGCAGTAAGTTGAAACTTAGTTTTGCAATTAAGAGAACATGATTATGTGATTTTCCTTCGTGATAGAGATGTATATATGTATCTGTTTCTTAATTTATTTTTAAATAATTAAATCAAGGAAAATTTGCATTAAACATCCATATAAAATGACGTAATAGCAGATACACCTCTTGTATTTGAAAATAAAACTCTTACACCCTCTATACATGGAAAGTTTTATACAAATATATATAATGATGTTATCCCTATTTTTCTAAAACATTTAAACCCTGGAAATCTTATACAAATTAAGGAGTCACTACAAAAAACGCGGCATTTAGCCACGCGAAAAATCGTGGCTAAAGGGCACCTAAACCGTCGCTACCAGTATCTCGCCACAGTGAGTTAGCCACAGTTACAAGCGTTCCCATCAGGGGTGTCGCTCGCTCATTAGCCACGGTTTTTGCGTCCGTGGCAACCTTTGTTTGGCCACGGTTTCTTTTATCTTTAGCCACAGTCTAACCATGGCTAAATTTTGCAGCAGAAAAATGAAAATATATTTGGAATTTTTAATTACCCACACGAGAACCGTGGCTAATTTAAGGGATGACGTAATTAGTTTACAAATTCAGTTATACTTTTTAGCCACGGTTGAACCGTGGCAAATGTGCTCAGTTTTTAAAAAAAAAAATAGAATTATTTCCCTACATTTTCCTGGTATCAATACATAATGATAAGCATTCACTAATACATTGGGCATAATACACAAGATCAAAGTTTCAATGTTCTACTTATCATATATTTCAAAACATAAGTTTCAAGCGTTGAATACACAAAAAAGACACCACAATTACTAGTGTAATGGAAATACAAAAAGTTAGGTACACTACATATTTAGTGGTTCAAAAATATACTATGCACAAAAGGCTAAGAAGAATCTAAGTTCAAACTAGGCAACTCACTACCAAATTTAGCTTGTAAAAACCTATGAAGAGTTGCCAAGTGATTCTCATTTTGCGCAAGCCGTTCCTTGGTCTCCACAAGTTGTTCCTTGGTATCCTCAAGTTTTTCTTTGGTCTCTTCATATCCAATGAGCTTCTCTTTCAAGGTTCCTACATGCTTCTCTAGGTCTTCAACACATAGATGAGACATATTACTAGAACCACCAAGATTCGCATGACTAATTGAATGTTTAGGCATTCCAAAAGAAGTCGAGGGGCAAATATTACCACCTAAACCACGCACACGACCAGAATGTTCAACTCCATATACTTTTCCAATAGCATCATTAGGATGAGCCAATATCTTCAACGGAACACCTAAAGTGGCAAGATGTTCTTGATCGAGATAGATGCTCCGATATTTTATCCTCAAGTAAAAGAAAAGAAATGAGATATTTCATACCAACGCTGCTAACATCCCAGGGGAAAAGAAAGCATTATCACTAAATTAGAAGTCCAACTACAAACTAGGAGAAAGCAAAACAAATAATCATTTGGGTAATGGTTAACAAATAGATCAACATGTTAGGAGAATGGCCTAAAGACATGTACAAGCAAGAAAAAGACACACTAAAAAAGATAACGACAACATAGTTGATTACTACAAGACCTTATTTAATATTAATGTCTTTATAATCATATTTGCAGATTGGGGATGTGGCTTGAATGTGACATCTTCAAGCTCAAATTGAAGACGTCGGAAATAAGCACCAGCTCTACTCAGTTTTCCATGAATAACTAGCATATGCATGTCCAGCTAGAGTACGAGGCTGGGCATCAAAGGTGAAACAGGATAGAAGTGTGGGGTAGTAGTCCTTCAAGTACTTGTTTACTAATTAAATCAATTCCTACTTCTTAAAGATGAAGCAACATGCAAGGGGTAATTAGTAAAACAGCAAGACTATTGACCAAGGTGTTATCGTCACAAAAGATAACACTAACCAATAGTACATAAGTATTCAGTATGCATAACAATATTTTAATGTGCATTTTAACCAATATTTTAACCAATAGGGTCAATATGCTACTGCAGTTGATGGAGAAAGGGCATTTTAGATAGAAACACTTGAAAATATAAGATGATTAACCAGTTCCATTTTTAGCTTAAACTTAGTGTGCACATAGCCGTAATGAAGCAAACAAATGTAAATCTTCAACATGTTCAGATAGATGGAAAAGTTTGTATTGAATCCTATCAGATAGATGACAAGGGTGTGGCTAAAACCCAAGGACAGACTGGTACTTAACATATTTTACCATCCTAGAGCCTAAAACACAGCTCATGCCTTAAGGACAACAAAAAATAGGACAAACACACACTCCCTATACATTTAGCATGTCAAAATGCATAACTGGTGAGACAAAATAGTAGTTGCACCCAAAATCCTACTCCTCCTATTTTTCAAGTTCAGCACTCCACACTCACCCACTTAGTCAGCTATTGAGTTCAGGAGGGAAACCAGAGATGATGCAGGTTTTTCACTATTAAGGACTTATAGTTAAGCATTAGAAGGTTCACAAACTTTCATGTATAACACCAAACCAAACATATTGTTCTCATCATATACACATAATAGAGGGAAACAAATAAAGTCCATTTTTGAGAAAATTATCACGTAAAAACAACATTATAACCGAAATTTGAAAATGGATAAGTGTTTGGAACTTACGGCTATAATCTTCCCTTCTTCATTCACATAATTGCCATTCTTTTTCAAAGAAAGTTGACTAAATAACCTCACTTTAAGACACATGTGCCTTCCATGTTTTTTCTCCTATCATTAATCAAGTATAGATTAAAAAACAAAGTAGCATGCAACACATTTTATTTGATATAATAAAGTGATTTTCAAAACAAAATTCAAGGTAAAGAAACTTACCATTTGACGACCTCTCCTTGCATTGCTTTTGCTACCACCGCATGCGGGACTTTAAGTTTACTTCGATTTCTTGTATTTTGTTCACTTTGTTTCTGCGATTCTCAAACATCAATTTAATTAATTATATATATTGATTTTATTGGACATGAATTAAGTGAGATAACTAGACTTTTATGAAAGAACAATTACCTTCATCTTCTCTTCTTGATAGTGATGCACAAAAGCAAACTTACTCAATAGAATCCACGTATTCAGAGGATTAGAAAGTATCTTTTCCTTACTTTTGCTAGGGTAGAAGGTTTTATTTCTTAATGTATATTTATAGGCCCTCCATCTATCGCGTAAAGTATGCATCACCCATTTAATTCCAACAGCATAATCAAACTCAAAATTCTCCTTCAAATGTATTTACATTCATGAATCAATATTTAATGAAAAAAGATATACTAATTGAACCTAAAAAAATTAAGATAGTTACCTCAATAAGTCGCTAATCGTAGGCGATTTTTCGCGTCTGGCATTCTATCCCATCGCTCAACTGATATTGGACAAATTATTGACTTTTGAGAAAGTTTGCCAAGAAATCTAACAAGCAAGTTTGAACCATTATCACTTCCTTGTCCGTCCCCGTTGAGTTCCACCATAATTTTTTTATTTTTTTCCAAGTTTCAAACTCGATCTACTTGCATCTTTTGAGTTGTAATTTCTCTCCGAAGTATCTATCATTTAACAAGCAATCATCAACATTAATGAGAAAGCGGAATTGCATTCTTATGTTTCCAGGAAAGTGGAATTCAATTCTTTTGTTAACAACAACATAAGATGAAGAGTTAAAGTCTTCATTTCACACACAAACACACATTCCATACCTAAACAAGAACAAGCAAACTTAAAAACTTCCAAGATATAACGAGTTTTAAACAACCAATCAAACTCCATTATTTCAATTCAACGCTTGCATTAAGTTTATCTCTAACCTCGATATTGACAAGTAAGGGCTCCTCTTTCTCTTTCTCGCACGTGAGTTAGCTTCATTAGAGCTTGAAGAAGAATTTAAGTTGTCATCACCGAGTGTAGGGGTTTCTATGTTCTCATTCTCATGTTGGGCATCAAGTTGATCACGACTAATTTGTTGCTGCAGATTTTGAGAAGTTGGGCTATTATTATCAGCTTGCTGTCCTCTTAGACTTTCCAACAGTGCTTGAGCTGAATTCTTGCGTTTTCTTTTCATGGTCTCCTAGAATATGATAGTTTTCATGCAGAGGTTACTTTAAAGGATGAAAACTTTAAGTTACTTAAATCTGTTGAAAAGAGGGAGAAGACAACACTACAAGGACAACTAGAATAAACTGAAACAAGCCAAGTAGATTAACAGGTCCTAGTTCTATTTCCATGACACAATTTTGTGTGAAGATAATTTCACCAATTAAAACCAGTTTCCTTAGAATGCAACTTGATGAGCTAAGAGAAATTTCAAACTAAATGAGTCAAATCCTTGCGCAAATACAGAGCATAAATGGGTGTGACTACCACTGTATTAAACCAATATCAGTACTAACTAGGGAGTGACCAGCAAAGGAAGCTACTGGCACTTGAGAAGACTCACCAGATGTTTTAACCAAAGAAGAAAAGCTAGCTTTTTAACAGTGGCTCACCCCTGATGAGCCTTTATAAGCACCTCTTCCCCGCACAACAAGGAAAAGAAAAAAAACTTCATCAAACTTTACAACACCTATTTCTATTACCACAAATTAAAATCTAGAAAGCACTAATCTGCATCCCTCAACAACCAAAAAAAGAACAAAAAGAGAGAAGGAAAAACAATTCATTCATGGTAATGTTTGCCTTCTTCTATACAATACAAAATAGTTGAGTTTAAGTGAACAACTAACATCAATAGCTCAATTTTCACCTCCAACCTAAACTTCTTGCACACAAAAATATTACATAAGCATTCTTACACATCACACAAGACCTGATACCCAACTCAAGACACACACCGCAGATGACCTACATGGACATTACTTCAAGAGAATTCCATTCATCAATCAAGTTAATGTACCTGATTGGACGAACCAAATGAGTTTAGTTCATTTTTCATAGAGGCAGGATTTCTAATTCTTAAAGATTTGATGAGAAACTAAAGAAATTTAGGGAGCATTCAAATGATATCAAATGCGTAAACTAAGGCCGAAAACTACAACAAAGGAACTGATATTACATCGATGCGATACTAACCAGTTGAGAAGAAGCAGATTAAGAATAAGAAATCCAGCAACCAATATCCAATAGCAGTTCAAACCGTAACTTCTCGAATCACTATCCAAAACTCGACGAACAGCCAGCAAACAATAAGAAGTAAACAGTGGTTTGCTCTTGTGAAATATGAATAAATATTGCATTCATACTAGGTATACGGATCAACAAAGAGAATTAATTAATAACAATAGCTAGACAACAAAAGAGAATCGCATATTATAACACATAGCGCTAGGAATTCTCTCCGGCATTTCATTTAACTGCAGGGTTGCAATTCAAATAACCCATTTAACACAACATTTCTTCATTCATGACTTGTATGAACATATAAGACATGATACTTTTAATAAGCAAATCTCTGATGCTAAACACACTGCTAAGTGAGGAAAATAAGAAAAAATCAATTTTTTATTCCATTTTCACAATTTGAACTCCTTATAATAATGTTCATCATTAAGGTTTATGTTCTATCACTAGTTCTATTGTGTCACCATCGCATAGCACTTACTCAAAGTTCGGCAAAGACTCAGTAGCTAATATAAATCTGTGATCGAATAGTCCAATAGCTTCTTCTAATTATCTAATACCATAATAAAGTCACACTTTCTCAACTCACTTCTCGAACAGTTTCAACATAGGCTACACTTGCCTATAGTTTAAATCCATTGAAATTGAGTTATGAAAACAGAGTTACACTTAATCCATAGTTGGTGTTACATATAGATGCTTCGCTCCCAGTAGTGGTAGTTTTATTAATCAAAAATCACAAAAGCAATTCCACACACAAAAGTACCTCAAAGTAAAACTCACGAACACAAGCGACCAAAGCCAAATTTCTTTCATGCATAGGGAATTTTCTTTCCAAAATTGTTCCTTTCCCTAAAAACTTTCAGATTTTGCACAAAAAGAAACCCTAAAAGGAACCCATTGAAGATTGAACAAAAAAATTTACCACTTTCAAACATTTGTTACCTGGAAGAAGTGATTCTACAATTTTCCGCTACTATTCGAAGCTATGCACGGTGAATCAGTTGAATTTTCGTGAAGCAATCGAACGAATTTTTGGTGGAGTACGAATTTTGGGTGAAGTTCTTGGGTGGAAAGAGTTTTTGTTGAAAGAGAAAACTAATAAACGCCAAAAGAAAAATAATTGGGGGGAAATGAAAATAAAGGGTGGGAGTGAAATTTAGTACCCGCCTAATTTGCCCACGAAATTTTACCATCGGTTCTAACACCGTAGAAAATTTATCATTTTTTGGTTAATTTTGCCACGGTTTTTGGAACCGTGGCTAAAAGGCGCTTTTTTGGTAGTGTGTTCATCAAAGTAGATTTAAGAAAATTCGAGAAGGAACAATAAATAAGAAAACTAAAAAAAAAAAAAAATCCTATATAATAAATACTACAGTAAAAGATACAAATGGATTCACACATTTAAAGTGCAATATAGTTATTACTATTAACGGGTATATTTTGTACAAGTAATATGTGGTCATTTCTCTTTAAGAGGTTTAAAAGATACATATTTTAAAATATATTTCTTTCTCTCTTTTTTATCAAAGGTGTGGATAATTTTTTTAATTAAAAGTTTTTGTTATCTTAATTTCATAAAATTAACATAGGAACGATTTACTTGTAATTTTAATTTGCGTTTTGGTAATTATATTTTAATATACTTAGTTAGTATATATATATATATATATATATATATATATATATATATATATATATATATATATATATATATATATATATATATATAATGTTTTTAAATACTACGCGCTTAGTACCATTGTAAGATTAAACTATTTTTTGCTAAATTTGTATAGAATTCTCATAGTACAAGGAGTGTAAATGTTTGATTTCAGAATATCAAGAATGTTTTGGGTGATATTGCATGAGTTTTTAGTGTAATTTGTTAATTAAATTAATCACCATGATGGTGGGGTTTAGGCCGATCCAACCAATTCACTATTGCTAAAAATAAATTACAGGGGAGTCAGCATTCGAAGAACCAGTGCTTTGGGATAAATAACAGATTTACCTATGCCGTTTTTTTTTTCTTTTTTAACTTAAAATGGGGTATATTGCTTTTCCTAACTTTACTATACCTCTGATGCCATGATGGATGTCTCTTTCAAGTGTCAAGAAATTTGGGTGCAAAGTAAATGGACAAATGCTGTGCACAATTGGCTAATTAATAAATCATCAACTTTGCTGGTTTCTGTTAGACAGTAAATCATGTTCCTGTTTTTTTTTTTTTTTTCACCCAAAACAAAAAGTAATATTATTAAGCAATTATATTGTCCGAGTGACGGTAACTATTACTTCTAAAAGTCTCAGGACAATCATAGAGGAATCACTTTTCCAAAATATGAGAAATAATGGCTGGTAAAAAGCGTATGAGTAGTAGTGAAAGTACTGGCTAGTAAAAAGCGTATGAGTAATAGGGAAAGTAAAATCCATTTACAGCTAGCACCAAGGATATAACCTGATGGTCAATGAAGTGGATTGAGAATCACGAAGTCTCAAATTTCAGCAGAGATAAATATTGAGTGATTTATTCTCATCTATCCTAGTCTTGATAAACATAATTATCTGATACATGTTGACTGTTGTTATGGGGCTGTTGAGCTTGATCTTTAATTTATGTTGGATTTAATAGTATTTATACTTAAATTCAAAGGCTTTTGAGTTAGATTTTGATGACTTTAGAATACCTGAATACTGTCACTTGTACACGTCCCACAATTTCATTGTTTTTTTATTTGACTAGTCATACTATGTCACTTTTGCATGTGGCATGAGCATATTGGTTATTTTATGACACCAATTTGAGTATGTGGGATAAGATGATATCTTGAATTTAACAAAGTAAACTTATCATTTATAGCTCAATTAATTTGGACTTATTTATTAAATTCACATATCAAACTTATTTAATTAATCCATTATACTAACCCACAATATTTTTTTTGGATTAATATATATTGACTTTAAAGTAATCAAAATTATTTTACGGATTTAAATTCAAGGGATAAAATTTATATGTTTTTTTTTTTTTTGGTAAGGTTAAATTTAAATGAATACAAAGGGAAAACAATCATTTATTAATACCTGTCATTTTTATTTATTAAGGTTTTACCTGATTATCTTTCCGGAAAATATCTAATGATTTATATTTAACATGAATAAGTTTTATCTTTTCTCTTTTAACATGAACAGTATAAAGTTCAGGTGTTGAAAAAGTACTAAGGTTGTGAGTTCATTCCAGCAAAAGAGTAAATAATTCAAGTGAAGCTGGTAAAAAAGGTCCAAAGTGGTTGTTTTCCCACTCCACCAAATTCAGATTGGCCCCATCAATGGGAATGCTTGAAAGTAAGCAATATCGGCCTGAGGTACTATAATTGGACCCCTCATTATTGCTTTCACTGTGGGCGTGTGTATGTGCGCTATATCCTTTTCATCTTTTTGGTGCCTGCCAATTTGCTACCAGCAAAATGAGAAAAAGTATTTGGAACAAAATAGAGCCGTAAAGACAAGTTACTTTAAGTTATGCTCGGTTGGGTCCAAGTGTGCCTATACTAAATCTTAAATCTAACTGCCTAAGATGTGGTGTAACGGATAAGGCTGCTTGCCTCTCTCAACCGGATGTCTTAGATTAGTTACAATTTGCGGAGGTTTTAGCTTCCTCAAGCAATTAGCGGAGGCTAGAACCTCCGTAATTTGCAACTTCCAACCTCCGCAAATTAACCGTTTTTTTTTTTTGTTGTTGTAATGATCAGGCGTCAATACGATACAAAATACCTGGTGGGAAACCAAAAATACAAATCTTAAATCTAGATTCTATCTTAGCGTTGTATATACTTGCGTGTATTATCTCACTGCTTTCTAGCTGTTAATATTTCCAAACTTTCTACTTAACTTCCAATGATCTTTATCTTCGAGCAGCATGTTTGATTGTTTGGTATGATGGAAGGAAGTTTTAAGAAAGTAATTTTTAGGTGAATACGCTTTTTGGATATTTAGTTACCAGCAAATATTTGTTCCTCTGTTTCAATTTGTTTATCTGATTTTGACTTGATATGAAGTTTAAGAAATTAAGAAGTTAAAGATTTAATAGAATCTTTACAAACAAAAAACTGTAGAAATTCACACACACACACAAAAAAAAAAAAAAAAAAAAAAAAAAGGAATATGAGAAATAGAACGTTGAGATAATTGTTTTTAAAAAAAGTGGTGATACTGGGTAACATATTCACGTACTTTCTCCTTTACCATCTTTCTCTTGTGGGTATTTCTTTTTGTTCAGTTACTACCATCGTCAATTTTTGTACTTCAATATTCCTTTATCCTTAAGATTTGCTACAACCTCCTCTCCCTTCATAATTAAATTACACCAAAATTACATCGATCTAACTATTGAGGACCGGACTTTCATTTTTGGCCGTTCATTTAATTCAAAAGGTTAAAGCGATAATATTTCACAAAATTCAAAAGGTTAATGAAATTAAGTGGAATTTATGCTTACTCTCAAGTTCTTTATTGACGAGTTTGTTACAGAAACTTTTTGAAAACTTTATCTTTCTGAAAGCACGGGATTTTCAGACCTGCCCATGGCTCGACTAGATGGACTTAAAACTTTGGCTAAGAATTACAACAGTCACTAAATATTTTATGTAACCAAAGAACTTTGCGTAATTGTCATATAATTTTTTAGTTCTTTTATTAACTTTATGTTGCTAATTAGGTTAAATTGAGTGACTTTTATATTACAAAACATTTAGTGAAATTTAGATAAAATTGAATTTTTGTTTCGTTATAAAAAATAACGACTTTAATGCAATAAACTAAATTGAGTTTTTTCTTTTTCGCTGAATCAAAGAACTTGCATTAAATAAAAGATCGAAAGTAAATTGTTTTTACAGCACTAGGATAGTTCAAAAAGATGATATCCCTAAAGTATCATTGTTTAAGACATTTGAAGTAAAAATAGAAGGAACATTCCAAAATATAGTTTCTCCTATTTCCATGTTAGCATTTGTTAAATCCTTCCCAAAACTGGCCAGTGTATCCGCCACTCTGTTTCCTTCGCGACTTGATCAGTAGGAACCTGAGAATCTATCTCTATACTATTTATAAAATCAAACTCCCAACCAACATTGAACGATTTAGGCCTGTAAAATTAACAACTATTTAGATGATATATTAAATTTGGTCTTTTTGCAGCACTAATGTGATATAGAGAGGGGATCCGAGGCTCAATGTTTGAGCTTTTGACTGCATATCACGATTGTTTACCGCATTATTATTTTTCTTCTTTCTATTTTTATGTTTTTAAATGTTTCATTAAATATTTAGCCTTCTTTAACTTAACAGTATCAGATTTATACATTTCTTTTAATTTAAAGTTAACTGTACTCAATGGAAAATCACAAGAATCTAAACCAAAATAAAATAGTCCGTAGGCATACTAATTTAAAGACCAATAGAACTTTCTTCATATATCATTCAATTTTCTCCACAAGGAAAAATAAAGTCCACTAGAAGAAGTCATATAGAACAGTTTAGATACTTCCAACTTTGATCGGAAATACGTAATACAAAGTCATTAATGAATGCCTAACTAGTAGCCTCTCGACTAATGTTACATACGTAGTGTTCGTTCTAAGAATTCGAACAAACACTAATTAATAAGTACTAAGTAATTAAAAATTGTAATTACAATTATACAATTGACAACCGTTGATTACTAGTGTTGCGTGTTGTATCATCCCCATCGTTCGGTAAAAGTGAACTGGAATTAAACGCAGTGAAAATCATTAACACAAGTGATACTATGACTGATAGTCCAGAAAGAAGCAACATTAATATGTGTGAAGCAGTGTTCTTCATTTCTTGAGCATATTTGGTTGATGCAATTGCCATCACTGTTAAAGGGAATGAATATGCCCACCATGATACATTGAATTTCCTCATTGATCTCTTAAATAACGCTGGTCTTGATATCTGTACGTTTTCAACAAATTAGGAAACAGTTTTAGACTTTTTGTCTAGTCATAAATTTTCAAATAGAAAAAAATTACTTCTAGATAAGACAACTAGACAAGTAGACAACTTAGGAGTCACTTGGACATAATTTGAAATCATGATGATTTAAAATTAAAATTTTATTTGGATATGCAATTTGAATTTATTAAGTTGTATTTAAACACATAAACTCCAAGTTATAAAAATCATCAAAACTTTTTCAATTCTTATACAATCTTATCAAATGAGCAAGTCATAATTCATAACAAAATTAATACGCTATTAGAAGGCCGTTCTAACTTAGGAGCCGTTTGGACATGATTTGAAATCATGAGATGAATCATGATGATTTGAAGTTGAAATTTTATTTGGACATGTAATTTGAATTTTTTAAGTTATATTTTTTCTTATAGACATAAAAATTCCACAAGTTGTGAAAATCATCAAAAAATTTTCAATTTTTATACAATCTTACCAAATGAATAAGTCATAATTCATAACAAAATTAATACGCTACTAGAAGGCCGTTCTAAAATCATCGATCAAACTTTAATTCAATAAAATGAAAAATTGAACATGAGTTGTAATGAAACTACTCTTTAATATAATCCTCCCATATAATTGGTAAGAGTAAATTTATTATAAATATACTACCAACTTATAGATCTTTTAATATTTGATATAAATAATTGGTAAATATATCTACCAACTTATGGATCTATTTTTACAAAATATAAATTTATGAACCAACTTTTACATTGAAAAATTATGAAATCATGATTTGAAATTTCAAATCATACCTTTTTGAATGATTTGAGATTTTATCTCATGAGATAAATAAAACGTCCAAACACCTACTTAATTCTTAGTGGTGCCTTAGGTTGACAAAAATAACACATGCATGTTTAAGGTGATGCTGATGGTTATGACTTGAACGATTGCTAGCCAACATCATGTCGTACAACGGAGAATATGACGACTACATAAAATCTTGCAAAATGCAAAAGCCAAATCGAATACTTCTATTTAAGGTCAATTTTGCCGGTCGACATCAGTCTCTTTTTCTTTACGTTCACCCAATTTCTTCTTCCAAGGTACCAAAGACCAAAGAAATAGAAGGAAGAAACAAATACGCCTTATCACATTCTAGTTTGTTCCAACACAGAATGATAATACCTTCCTATATTTCAATATTTTTAACCTTAACGATTACTTTTAGGGTTTAATTTATATAGTACAACATCAGTGTACACAACCTTCTTATATTTGAAAACTCTTTAACCTTAAATTGTAATGTTATCCTTAATGATTACTTTTTGGGTACAATTTATATAAACCGTCTTTTAATATTATGAGATGATAGCCTTCTTAAAACGTGAGACTTATAATCTTGACAATTAAACATGCTACCTGCTATAACAAGTACACCAATGATGACTTGACGGAGTAAAAAATTTCTTACAATACTACGTATATAAGTTACTTTTTTGTATGTACCAAAAGTGTTACATTCTTTCTTAATTAAATATGTGTCCAACCAAACAGTGTTGTACAAAATGCAACAAATGGACTTTAGAATGCTCACCAGTGAGAGGAAGAGGAAAAGGGAGAGGAAGAAGAGCAACTTGGATAAAGAATCGAACTTTCCGTAAATAGAATCCCATGCCAAGCCAGCCATGCTTGGAGCAGCTAAGAACAAGAAGAACACCGGCCTTAGCATTGCCGGAATTGAACTACTTCCTGGCAACCTCTGATAAAGTGTCACAAAAAGCACTAAATAGTGTGACATTCCAATTGCAAACAAAAAAAGTGCACACTCATTCCATCCCATTTGAGCAGCTGCCCTTGCTCCCACCAAATTCCCAATAACCGATAATTGGCTCGTGGGATTTGCCACTCCTGATAAAAAGCGCTTCCCCTTTGTGATCCATTGTCCATATATCTTAATATCCAGTGCCACTATAGGTACAACAAAGATCCACCAAAGTAGAAGAAAATAAGCCTCTGTGGGTTTGAAAAACGGGGTTGCTTGAAGCAAGACGAGCCAAGAAATCCACGGGGCGAAAAGGTAATTCACTCCAACATGGTGCAAGAATTCCCTTTTAACCATGTCAAAGTTAAAAAGGACACGAAGTAGATATAGTAAAGAGATTGATACTAATGAAAATAAGGCTAAGGACCAAAGAAGAATAAAGGCTGTAGAGGGAAGCAACCGAAAAATATTTCTAAACTTATGAATATCATCCGATGGCTCACTTAATGTTTTCCATAATAATGCTTGGCCGCATAAAGAAAGGCTTATTCTAAAATAACCAGCATGAAATCTAGTTATTGATGAAAAATGGTTCTTATGTGATATAGTAGTAGTAGTATTTTTCTGTGTTAGGCACAGAGTATGGGGCAAGGATTGTGTCTCTTTGCTATGCATTTCCATTGGAAATAATATTAATGAGTAAGTTTCATCAATGAAATGGGGTATAAATAGGACAAAAATTGGTGGAAGAAAAAGTATAGTATAGTACTATTACGTAAGTACTTTCGTTGAAGCATAGGCAGCAGAAAGTCGGCTAACCATTGTGGACTTATGTGTGGACTATATTGTGCTTCTATGAGTTGTTCTCGAGTCCTTTACAGCTAATGGGGACCCAATTTTATCTGGTTAAAATCTCTTACTGGTAGTTAGGTACTGTTCTAATTAAAGAACAAACACTGGAAATTATGATAGAAATCTGCTTTATGTTTTTTTTTTTTTTCCTATTTAGGTGTGTGGTGGATGATGATAATCCTTGATCCGATTTTGGTAATTAGGATAGGAAGGAATGTCGTCCCAGTAATCCTGCCAGTATCCGTAAGGGCAAAAAAGGTTAAAATAAAAAAATAAAAAACAGTAACAAGTTTTTTACTCTCTCTAGTTACTCTAAAGAGTAAAGAGGAGATGGTTCAGCCGATTCCGCATCCGGCTGAAGAGGGAAATTCAAATTATGTATGAATATATTGATTGTGATTGAGAGGCTCGATTGGATTTGTTAATCGAATGAATCATAAAATTCATAATGATCGACTTCATGAAAATTCTGGAAGCTCCTAGCATCGTGGGCATAAAAGGCTCGTAGGCGGTAAATTAAGTTGAATGTAAAAGCTGCCAAAAATTGATTGAAGTCTCTTGGAACCAACATTTTCTTTTAAAGCTTGTCCATCTCTGGTCAAGGAGCATGGACCCCGTTATTTATTGAATCGATAGTTCAATAGGAGTGCAAGTATCCCTGGACTTCTTTCCCTATAAAGGTGGAACAGGCTCCAACCATGACATGGAAGTAGGTTAGCATGTAAGATCATAAAATATGTTCTGGGGTAGGCTATATACTCTCTTCGTTCACTTTTACTTATTCACTGTGAACTTTGCATATTTTAAAAAAAATAATAAATGAAGTGCATATTTTACTATAATATTCATATTAATTAGTGTATAATTGTAAAATTGAATTTGGAAAATGATTTAGAATAGGTAAATAATGCTAAGCGCAAAATAGAAAAAATAAATTATTTTTATCTTGATATGTGAAAGTGGACTGTAGATAACGAAATTTTATTGAATTTAAATCGGTAAAAAATTCGGATTATAGTAAATTCAAGATATATTAGTCCAAATAAATATTACGGATTAATATAATTGGGTTAATTATTTAAGT
>NC_081352.1:46012335-46018144 GCF_029784015.1 Lycium ferocissimum | reverse complement strand
TTTTTTTCCCTCAACGTATTATTGTATGTTTATTTTTTATTTTTCAAGTAACTCATTTTACTTTTTCCGACAATAATTTGTGTTTTTTCTAAGTTCATATTTTAAAAAACCCCCGCTTTGGTTCATGTTAATCATACAAAATTTTTAAATAGGGATAAAAAAAAAGGGAAAGACAAAATTTTTTCAAGAAAAAAATTAAAATTTCCCCCTTCTTTCAAAAGGGGACATGTTATTTACAACTAGCCTACCTTTTGGGTGGGTTTTTCCGGGGATCGGAATCTTCCATGGCTTCTTTTTTTTTTTTTCAAAGGATTTGTAATTTATGGTTTTTTTTGACCAAGACGGTAGATATGTTACTCGGAACAAGGGTTTTTTTACATTTTTTTAAATCACTATTTTTGAGACAATTATATATGTAAAAATTTATAAAAACCAAATATTATATTTTAACCCATTTTTTAAAAAAAGAAGTTAAAAATTTTAAAAATTTGAACATTAACTTTAAAACCTGGACTTGCCTTTGGTGTTACGACAATAGATCACTAAAATTTTATGAGCACCTAGGGGCCCTAGGGTCTATAGGGGAGTGTTACCTAATCTCATTCAAATGTTACCGCAAAAAACCAATGGGGTTTAGGCGGGAAAATATACAAAACGTATTTACCTTAGTGATTTTAAAACCCTAAAATTCATGGGCCCCTTTGGTGATCAATAATCAAATGGAAAGCCAATGTCCATAATAGAAAGAAAAATTTAAAAAAGAAATATTACATGAAGCGCTAAAGTAGAAAGGGAAGGATTGAGTACAAGTATCGTGTTATTTTGAGCATGCTTGGGAAAACCATCATTAATGGGTTTGGGTGAATAGGGAATTTTATTTTTTTTTCTTTTCCAAAAAAATTTCTTTCCATGCATTTTTGTATGAGGGGCAATAATTACAAATCTCGAGGTGAAATTGCGTAATTAAAGGGAATTTCTTTCCTTTTTTTTTTTATTTTAATTTCTTTTTTTTTTTAATTTTTTTTTAAATTTTTATTATTTTTAATTTTTTTTTTTTACTTTTAAAAATTTTTTTTATTTTTTAAAAAATATTTTTTTTATACATTATTTATCTTTTTTTTCTTTTTTTTTTCTCATTTCTCACTTTTTCCCTTTTTATTCCTATAATTTTTTTTTTTTAATTTTTATTTTTTTCCCTTTTTGCAAAAAAATTTTTTTTCAATTTTTTAAACTATACCTCCCAATATTAGAAAGAATGAGTCATTAATGAACTTTGGGATACGGAGAGATAATTGTTTAAAAATTTATTGTTGAAAGAATAGACTTATGTTTTTTTTTCCTTTTTTTAATTATATTTACTTAAGTTATATTAACTTATTTTAGTTATGTTGGGAAATTTTACATAAGAATATTATTTAACCTATTTTATGGATTTTAAATATCCTTGTATTTTTGTTTTATTATTTTCTTTTAAAAGATTATATTTTTTTCAAATTTCGCCATTCATTTTTTTAAAATTGAAAGATTATTTTTTTTTTTCTAAATTTTGAATAATGATATAGTATTATATTTTCGAATATTAATCTTTTTTTTTTAAAAATGCTCGGAGGGTTCTTACAAAATGATGCTTTTAATTTTTATAATTAATTAAATTAAAATATTATTAATTTGAAAAAATATATAAATATTTTTTACAATATTAGTCAAAAATAAGTTATTATTTTAATATATTTTCAAGAAACAAGGTGTATCTTAAATACCTAATTTAATATCATTTATAAAACACATCGCCAAATATTAAACTTTTTAAGTTTTGACAATTAACATTTATTTTTAAATTTAATCTAACCTGTAATTACACTTTTTAAACTAAACAAGACGCTTGTAATTATATTGTAATTACTTTATGCAAATAAAGCGTCGTGTAATTTATCTGCGAAAAACTAGGTCGGTAATTACTACCCAAGTAATTATCCCAAATTTCAACCCAGGTGGCTTTCCAAACAGACCCTTGACAAAATACCAGTTAAAGGCAACTAGATTAAAATGCTTTCCTCTTTAACGTCTTTTTAATTTTATCATCTAGATTTAATAAGATTAATTATTTTGTGCAGTTGTGTGGTAAAGGAAATTTCTAATCACTATTAAGTTGTCCTAAAACTAAAAAAGCATTTTATCGATTTCTTAAAACTTTTAACTCCTTCGTCGTTTTGCAACTTTCTACCAAAATTCTAGTTACACTTTTCTTTTTCTTTGTTGCCGAATTCAATACCATTAGTGATTGTTCCTTTTGAATTTTGATTGTAGTGACGAGATATTAGTTTTCCCGAACTAATCATAATTCGTTATGTATATTTGTTCTGGTTTGTTTCTATGATACTACTACTACACTATATATGCATTTTAATGCTTTTAACTACGCAATTATATGAGCTAAACTTGGGTGAGTTAAATCAAGGAGTGATGAATTCTCAACTTTTTAAATATTTTGTTTTAAAAGCATTTTAGCTACCTATTGGCTGGAGTAGTGACGACTGTAGATGAATTTGTAGTCATTTGTAAAGAACAAATTGGGGGGTTTTGAGCAAAACACAGGCTTATTAGTGACATAAATTTCGATTTTGCTGATGTAGTGGGGTTACTAGGGGTTAAGCCTATGAAATTGAAATTGAGAAAATCTCTCGATATTCTTATTTTTAAGCTTTTCCACCCTTTCATATTACTTATTATGTTTCTTTTAAATGGTTCAGTCGATATTTAATTTTCGTTAGTTCACACAAGAATTAATATCGGAATAAAGAACTAATCCAGAGGCCAAAATCACTATTTTTTCATAACATAGATATTTCCATCTTTGGTCAGAAATACACGTTATTAATGAATGCCTAATTAGTACTCCTTTACAAATGTTACATACGAGTTGGCTCTGAAAATTCGAACATAAACTACTGAATGAAAAAATAATTACAATAATACATTTGATTTTTCTTTTCGTCAAATAATTATACAATTGATGCCCGTTGATTGTTAGGCCGGCAGAGCATTGGATCATCACCTGGTAGAAGTGAATTGGAATTAAGGCAGTGAAAATCATTAACACAAGTGATACTATCACTGATAATCCAGAAAGAAGCAGCATTAATATATGGGAAGCAGTGTCTTCAATTCTTGAGCATATTTGGTTGATGCATGCCATCACTGTTAAAGGGAATGAATATGCCCACCATGATACATTGAATTTCCTCATTGATCTCTTAAATAACGCTGGTCTCGATATCTGTACGTTTTCCACAAGTTAGGAAACAGCTATAGTCATACATTCATAATTTTAAAATAGAAAAATTACTTCTAGATAAGACAACTAAATAAATCTCGTGGTGAGGCCTTGGTTGACAAAGATCACACAATGTTTAATTTGATGGTGACAGCATGACCTAAAATAGGGTAGCTAACTACCTACATCATTTCTTTCAAAGAAGAAGAATAATATGACGACTGCTACAAAATCTTGCAAAAGCCAACTCGAATGCTTGTAATAGGTCAATTTAGGGGTCACCTTCAGTCTCTTTTTTCTTATGTTCACTTGTCTTTTTTCCAAAGAACGACAAAGACCAAACAAATAAAAACAGGAATTTGCGTCGTGGCGCATTACATGACATTACTTCTAGTCCGTTAAAAAATGACCTTTTTTTTTTTTTTTTTAGATTTATTAATTTTAAATTTCTCATTTTACTTTTAGGATATTTTTTTATCCCTAAAGTAAGTGGGTTTTAACTTCATTTTTTCTGATTTTTGGTAAGTATGAAGCAAAAAATATTTTTATTCTGCAACCCCACATAGCAGATATTGGGGGGAATGATATGAGGGTTTAGCTATAACAGCCAATCAAGGTAATGTTATATTTAAATTTGCTTTTCTCTACTTCCATCGAAAGTTTTTTTTCTTATTCTTAATTAACTGTTTTCCAAACCAAATTTTTTTTTCAAGATTTTTGACCAATTAAACATTGAAAAATTCTAAAACATCTATATCAAACACAACCAATTACATGTTCTTATAATCTTTTAATGTCATAACATATTTAAGACGACAAATTAATTATAAGACCACTTTTGATTTGTGTCAAAATTCTTGGCTTTTCTTTTTATAAGCTCGTCAAACATTAGTACTGCGTGTAAAATGAAACATATTGCAAGGAACAAAAATGCTCACCAGTGAAAGGAAAAGGAAGAGGGAGAGGAAGAAAAGCATCTTGGATGAAATACAACTTTCATAAATAGAATCCCGCCAGCTTGCCATGCTCGGGGTAACTAAGAACAAGAAGAATACTGGCCTTAGCATTGCGAATTAACTACTTCCCGGCAACCCCTGATAAAGTGTCACAAAAAGCACTAAATAGTGTGACATTCCAATTGCAAACAAAAAAAATGCACACTCATTCCCTCCCATTTGAGCAGCTGCCCTTGCTCCTACCAAATTCCCAATAACCGATAATTTACTCGAGGATTCGCTACCCCGATAAAAAGCGCTTCCCTTGTGATCCATTGTCCATATAATTTGATGTCCAGTGCCACTATAGGTATAATAAAGATCAACCAAAGTAGAAGAAAATAAACCTCTTTGGGTTTGAAAATGGGGTGGCTTGGACAAAACAAGCCACGAAATCCACGGGGTGAAAAGGGTATTTACTCCAACATGGTGAAGAATTCACTTTTAACCATGTCAAAGTGAAAGTGGAGACGAAGTAGATATAGTAAAGAGAGTGATACTAATGAGAATAAAGCTAAAGACCATAGAAGAATGAAGGCTGTAGAGGGAAGCAACCCAAAAATATTTCTAAATTTATGAATATCATCCGATGGCTCACTTAATGTTTTCCATAATAATGCTTGGCCACATAAAAAAAGGCATTCTAAAATAACCTGCATGAAATCTTTAATATTGAAAAAAACTTTTTTTTTGTGATATAAAATGGAAGGGGACCGATTTGGATTCCCCACATTTTTTGGGTTTGTTTTGGTCCATTTTGGGCTTAAATTCCGTTATTTTCCCCCCTTTTTTTATAGACCGCCCATTATCACACTTTTTGGCCTTTGACTTTATTTATTTTGGCTTCGATTCGGGGATTCATCTCCAAAATTTCTATTGTTACAATTTCCATAGCCCCCCCCGAAAAAAATGACCCCAAAGCATCGGACTTAAACGAGTTGGGGGAGGGAAAACCCGTGTTTATATAGAAAAGATTGTCACACTATTTTTGGGTTTCAAATTGATTTATTTTTTCTGCCGCAATTTTATTCATCTTTCGATTTATATAGACATCGATTAAACGAAATAATTTAATAATTATGATAATTTTAAACAAACATAAAAATTCAAAGTATTAAAAGTTAACAAAAATTATTATTCTTTATAATTGAGAGTTATGTTTTGAAGCTATCCGTCAAGACTAATCAACTAGAACTAAACTCAACTTAGATGCACATTTAGATATCAAAATAAAAATTTAAAGAACATATGAACTAAAAAGAGAAGCAAGGATTTATAAAATTTTAAAAAATCAATGTGACTCATTAGGGAAAAAAAAACTAGCAGCAAGTAAATAAAAAGAAAAGAAGAAACAAGGGAAAAAAAACAAAAAGAAGCAAAAAAGAAAAAGAAATAAGAAAAAAGGGGAACAATCTTCGGTTCTTTGAAAAAGAAGTCTTTAAAAAAATTGGGGTTTAACTCGATCCGGGCGGGGCACAACTTTCGCCACCAAGGGACCAAACAACCATTTGTTAGTCGGTATTTTAAAATTTTTTACTAT
>NC_081352.1:46006851-46012235 GCF_029784015.1 Lycium ferocissimum | reverse complement strand
AACTGCCCCTTTCTTTGAAAAAAGGGGGCAATTTCAATTTGTCGGTGCTTGAAAAAATTTTTTGTTTTTCCCTTTTTTTGTCTTATCCCATAATTAACAATTTTTTTGATTAACTACAAACCCAAATCGCTTGGGTTTTTTTAAAACCCTAGAAACTTAAAAAAATCCAAATTATTGCCCGAAAAATAAAATGAGTTCCGAAAAAAAAAAACAATTAAACATACTAATACTACGTTAAAATTTGGACAAATTCACCTTGTAGTAAGTTTACAAATGCTTTTTCCCGAATAATCTCTAAGGCCTTAGGGGTGGAAAAACCTTTGGGAAACCCGGAAAATCCCCCCAAAAAACCGAATGAGTTTGAAATTTAAACAAGTTGCCCGTCCAAAAATCTTACCCGTTTTGTCAAATAATTTAAAAGCCCCCCGAAATTTTTATCCAATTCATAAGTAAAAAAGGCTACAAAACATAATTAACTTCATTTTTAATTATTATTTAACTTTATTTTGGTAATCATTTTTATTTTTAATTTTTTTAGAATTTTTAAAAAATTTAATTTTTAATTTTTTTATTTTTTATTTGCTTATTTTAAAATTTTTTACGAGTAATTTTTTATTTTTAAGTGTTTTTCCTGAGGGTCTATGCTCAGGGGCGGAGCTACAATGTAGCGTGGGGTTCGGTTAAAACCCCAAAAACCGTGACTCGGTTTTCATTGGGAAATTGTAGTAAATAAATATAAGTATTCTTTTTCAAACCCCCGCTAGGAGACAACATGTTGGCTCAGCACTAAGAAGCAGTGGAAAAGGCCTCGTGCCACGAGTTGTGGGTTCGAGCGGCCCATGACAATTTTTTTCTTTTTTAAGCTAAGAAAATAAAAAGGGCTTTTTTTGTGCAAATTTTTTTTTTTTTTAAACTTTTAAGTTTCTTTTTTTCCCCGTACGTTTTTTCTCGGCAATATATACATTTTTTAAAAAACCAAACATAAAATTGACAATTAAAAAAAAGAAAAATCACGTTCAAAAGGTGGACTTTAATGAAAATTTTTATATTTATATAGTGTTCAAGTGGTTCGTTGCTCGTTAGTTTGGTGGTTATTATACATTAGTTTGAGATGGTTGTCTGATCTTAAAATTCCGAACCCACAAACCTCGGTTTACGGTTGCCTCTTGTCCCCCCTTTTCATTTTTTTTTAACGGGGTTCTCGACCCATCTATATCGACCATTGCCCTCCCCGGTTATGTAAAAAACAACCTAAAAATATATAAATAAGGCAAAGGGGGAAAAGAGGAATGCAAAAAATCACTATTCATTACGTTAATTAATATTTAATTTTCTTTTGATTTACTTTTCGGAATAATTTAGAATATAGTTTATTTACTGGATTAACTTATGAGGAAATATTTACGGTGGATATCTTTATTATTTTGAGTAAAAGAATACGTTTGAGTTTTTTTTTTTTTTATATCCAAAAAGTATATAAAATTAATTTTCAAAACACCGTTATTGAGAAAAGCATGAGTGAGAGAATATTTGCAATCAAAGAATATCGATATTTTTAGTTTCTCAAAATGTTGATAATGTGAGTTAAGTTGAGCGGGTTGAATTATGGCCATTTGCGCGCTTTGGAATCAATTTAAAAAAAGATTTGGGCCGGGGTTTAGCGACCCAAAAACATAGGTTAAAATTTCCCTCTCGACCCCCCCAACTTTTAAACCAAAAACCCATTTTTCCACCCCAGAGCCATACATCAATTCTGGTTTACTGAAGTTACTTTTTTATCGTTAGCAAATCTTTGCTACATGTGTATCAAGAGCTGATCATATCGTGTCACTAAAAAATACTTTCCTTAAATAATATTTCATGCTTAATGAAAATTTTAACACAATCTTTACTCATTCTATCCTCTAATGTTTGTTACATATATGTTACGTTGTAGGATCTAGTAGCTCAGTTGGTTGGCTACCTGAATTTTTACCTTGTTGATGAGGGTTCGAATCCCCACATTTTAATCTCCTTCCCCATTTCCCCTTTCCCTACCCAGAAGCGAATCTAGAATTTCTTGAACATGGGTGCACCACTAAAAAAAGAAGGAAAAAAATCGTATTTGGTGCACCGCTTAGCCTTTTTGGTGGTGCACCATAAGTATTCAATCAACCACGGGTTCCAGTAATTAATATTATACCAATTTTAGAAAAATATATACATAAAATATTTAGTTTTACGGGAAAACTATGGGTTCACATGCCCCAGTTTTACTGCATAAATTCACTCCTGCCTCTACCCATATGTAAAAAAAAAAAATTAAAAAATATCTTGCGGCACAAGAGACAAATTAAATTGACAAAATGTCAAACGGAGATAAAATTATTGTTGAAAATTGCGTTAGTGATTTAGACAATACATGATAAGTACCTCTACAAGTTGGACTGATCATGTCATTACATTGAATTTTAATGAGGATGTATATGTGAAAAGTATATGTGAAAAGTTCTACTAACAAGTTGCAATTTTCATGTCAAATCATGATACATTTAAGAAAACTATAGTTATCATTTACTCCTAAAAAAGTCACAAAAGCTAAGACATGGTCCCACGTGCATGTTTATCTAAATAAATCTAAGCAACTCATATTTTATAATTTTGTGGTAATTATCATCGTAGGATCCGCGAGTCAGATTAAGACTGTCAAAACGTGACTGAGAATACTATTTTTTGTTTGTGGATAAGTTCAATGACGGAAGGAAAACAAACAGGATTTATAGTGCAAAACTCTAGCTCTAGTTAGTCACTAAAACGTGGATATGTGTATTTCATGCGTTTCACGGTATTATCGAGTCCTACTGGCTAGTGGCTACTAGTCAAAGCAAAAGCCAACATGTTACAAACGGACTACTTCTCCAAAATGACAACGATTAATTAGTACGTAGTGACACAAACTAAATTCTGCTTGCTATTCTTGTGTTTCACAGTATGAACAATTATGCTTGCTATTCTTGTGTTTCACAGTATGAACATTCACTCAAAGAAACAAATTAAAGTTGTCCACGTACTTCCATGATTTTGAGAGGAGGCCTAGTGCATGCTCTCCCTAGCCACGGTTGCTGGACCCTCTAGCAAAGAAGGGATTTCTTGAAATTTGGGACAGTATTTGTGACTCATGATAACTTCATGACTGAATGCCTAGACATGAATTCAGCTCAAATCGCTAGAGGCCGCATGAGGCATGTGAGTGGCATCGACTTTTAAAAAATCGAGTCCCCCCCCTATAAAAATTATTTTTACATAATAAAATTTCATTTTTATCGTTTTCTTTGAGCGCCAGTTTATTTCCATCATTTCACTATAGCAATTAAAAAATATTCATCAGTATAACATTATTTCGTTATAGCAACCAAAATATACGGACCAATGATGCCATCATAAAAGAAAATTTGATTGTACTAAACATTTTATATATGGCATGATTTGCTTGAAGTATAATGGAAGTACTCTAGTCTCTAGAGTTCGGGGATGTATGCAGCATCCAACTTGCAGCTGTTGTTAAGAGTGTTTCCACTTTCCACCACTGATAAGAGGAAGTTAATGGAAAGCTAACCATGTGCTCACTACAAGAAAATATAGAAATCGCAACAAAAATTTTTATATTTGGCAACAACTTAATTTTATTATTGGAAAATAATTTTTTTGTTGCAAAAATTTAATTTTGTTGCCATAGTGATTATTATTGCAAAAGTATTTTGCAAAAAAAAAAAATTGTTGCAGCGTTGTTGCAATAACATGATTAGGAAAAGTTACGAATGCAATGATTTTTTTTTTTGTTGCCAAAAGTACTTTTTGTAACAATAATTAATCTATGACAACAACAAAAAAATTGTTGCCAAATATATTTTTTCTTGTAGTGGCTATACAGTGCGTATTGATCATTTTGATAGAGCAGTACTTTTTATTCGTCTCTCTTCAAATCTATCAAACCTTAACAAATTCGAAATTCCCAGAATTTCAAAGGCAAATTTACAAAGAAAGTATTTCCCCCCACCTCCACAATAAGTTATTTTAAGAGTTTTGACACGCTCACTAATAAAATTGCTTAGAGCCTGTTTGGAAAGCCACTTGGTAATTGGAATTGGTGTAATTACTACCCTAGTAATTACACGGCCCTATAATTACACGGTATTATAATTACAATGACCTGTTTGTTTGTCATAATATAATTACCGTGTAATTACAAGCGTGTCGTTTGCTGCACAAGTGTAATTACGCTTAGTTTAATTTTAATAAGATTTGATATAAAAAATTTAAAATTAATATTTAAAAAAATATGTGCCTTTATAAATGATATTAAATTAGTTATTTAATAATACATTATTTCTTGAAAATGTGTCAATTAATACTATATATTTGTAACTAATATTGTAAAAAATAATTGATATATAATTTCAAATTAATAATATTTTAATTTTAATTGATTATAAAACTTTAAAAGCATACCTTTTGTGAGAATATCATGAGAGATCGTATGTTTGACAAAAAAAATATTTATAAATATAATGACATAACATTATTCAAATGTTTGACAAAATTCTATCAACTGTAAGTGAAAAATAAACAGCATGCAATGTGAAATAACAAGTCAATAGTACTAAAGCAAATATTTTTAAAATCGAAAGTATAACCCAAATTCAAAATCCAAAAGAATTTTTTTTAATATAATACTCTTATGTCAAATTCCAACGTTACATAAGTAAGTTTCAACGTAACATAAGTAAATACTCCTATAATTCAAAAGAAAGGGAAAATATAAGTCTATAACCTTATTCACAACGAAATTCTATTTTAATAACGTCACTTATTATATGCCAAGTTTGTTAATGACTCATTCTTTCTAATATTAAGAGCTGTAATTTCAAAAATTAGAATATTAACACGGTTATGCTAAATGAATAAAATAAAATAAATAAAAAAATACGAGCAATTATATGGAACTACAAGAAGTAAAGGTTGGGAATGAGAAGAAAGGAAATGAAATATAAATACTACAAAAATAAAAATATATTTAAAAAATAAAAATAATTAAAAAGTAAAAATAAAAAAGAAATTAAATAATAGAAATAAAAAATAAATCAGAAAAGAGAAGAAATTAAAATAAAATAAAAAATAAATTAAATAATGGAAATAAAAAATAAATTAAAAAAGAAAAGAAATTAAAAAAAATAAACTAAAGGTAATCCTCGTAATTACGAGGTGTAATTACACCAATTTCAGCCTTGAATTGGAGGTGTAATTACACCCTCTCATTACCCAATTCTCACCCCGTTAAATTTCGATCAAAAAAAGAAAACGTAAATTTCACCAAATTTCACCCAATTCCAATTACGGGGGGCCCA
>NC_081352.1:45998550-46006751 GCF_029784015.1 Lycium ferocissimum | reverse complement strand
TCTTGGATGAAATATCGAACTTTCCATAAATAGAATCCCATGCCAAGCTTGCCATGCTCGGAGTAGCTAAGAACAAGAAGAATACTGGCCTTAGCATTGCCGGAATTGAACTACTTCCTGGCAACCTCTGATAAAGTGTCACAAAAAGCACTAAATAGTGTGACATTCCAATTGCAAACAAAAAAAGTGCACACTCATTCCATCCCATTTGAGCAGCTGCCCTTGCTCCTACCAAATTCCCAATAACCGATAATTGACTCGTAGGATTCGCTACTCCTGATAAAAAGCGCTTCCCCTTTGTGATCCATTGTCCATATAATTTGATGTCCAGTGCCACTATAGGTATAATAAAGATCAACCAAAGTAGAAGAAAATAAACCTCTTTGGGTTTGAAAAATGGGGTGGCTTGAAGCAAAACAAGCCACGAAATCCACGGGGTGAAAAGGTAATTTACTCCAACATGGTGCAAGAATTCACTTTTAACCATGTCAAAGTGAAAGTGGAGACGAAGTAGATATAGTAAAGAGAGTGATACTAATGAGAATAAAGCTAAAGACCATAGAAGAATGAAGGCTGTAGAGGGAAGCAACCGAAAAATATTTCTAAATTTATGAATATCATCCGATGGCTCACTTAATGTTTTCCATAATAATGCTTGGCCACATAAAGAAAGGCTTATTCTAAAATAACCTGCATGAAATCTACTTAATATTGATAAAAACTGATTCTTCTTATGTGATATAATAGTCAGAGGCGGATCCAGGAATTTGAGATTCCGGGTGCCACACTATTTTGGGCTTCGATTTGGTCCATTTTGGGCTTCAATTCTGGTTATTCAGCCTTCCAGTTTATATAGACCGACCGATTATCACACTATTTTGGCCTTTGACTTGATTTATTTTGAGCTTCGATTCGGGTTATTCATCTTAGCTACAAGTATTTCTATTGTTACAATTTCCATAGCCCAGTTCCGTAAACAAGGGAATGACCCAATGCATCAGTTGACTTAAACGAGTTGGGGAGCGAAGCAACTTCCGTCCGTTTATATAGACAAACCGATTGTCACACTATTTTGGATTTCAAATTGATTTATTTTTTCTACTGCCGCAATTCGGGTTATTCATCTTTTCGATTTATATAGACATCGATTAAACGAAATAATTTAATAATTATGATAATTTTAAACAAAGCATAAAAATTCAATAGTATTACTAGTATCAACAAAAATATATTATTCATTTATAATTGAGAGTTATGTTTTGAAGCTATCAGCTAAGTCAAGACTAATCAACTAGAACTAGAACTCAACTTAGATGCACATTTAGATATCAAAATAAAAAATTAATGAACACTATGAACTATAAAGAGAAGCAAGGATTTATAAAATTTTAAAAAGTCAATGTGACTCATTAGGGAAAAAAAAAAACTAGCAGCAAGTAAATAAAAAGAAAAGAAGAAACAAGGAAAATAAAGTCAAGAAGAAGCAAAATAGAAAAAGAAATAAGAAAAAAGGAGAACGAATCTTCTGTAAGCTTCTTAGAAAAGAGAAGTCTTTAAAAGAATTGGTGCAAGTTTTCGAACTCGATCCCGAGTCCGTGGGCACAACTTTCGACCCTTTCACCAGTGGCACCAAACAACCATTTGTTAGTCAGGGTGCCATTTTATATATTTATACTATTTCCCATATATACTGACATATATATACAAGGTTTTGCTCGAGGTGTGCGGGTGGCGTGGCATCCTCACCCGCCTTACTAGATCCACCCCTAATAATAGTAGTAGGATTTTTCTGTGTTGGGTACAAAGCATCTTTGCCATGCATTTCCATTGGAAATTAGTAATGAGTTAAGTTTCATAAGTGAGAATGGGGTATAAATAAACCCGTCAACGGGTCCAGTTTTACTGGTTCAAACCAGTAACCGGACCGGTAAAACCGGAACCGGAACCTGAACCGGTTGAATCGGTTAACCGGTTCCGGTTAACCGTTTATTACATACCGGTTCGGTTTTGATTTTTTTGGAATCGGAACCGGTTAAACCGGTGGAATTATTTATTTATTTTTTTAAATAGAGCCGTTGGGGCTGGGCTGTTGGACCGTTGGGCAACGGTCCACATGCAAAAATGGCCGTTGCCAAACGATTCCAAACCCATTTTTTGCCCCCCCCCCCCCCCCCCAAAACTTTTTTTTAACACTTTAACCCATCCCCCACCCCTATATAAACCCCTCTCCATTTTCATTTTAATCCACACCAATTCACTCTTCTCTTTCTCTCAAATCTCAATCTCTCAATTATAGTTACTTTGCAACAATTAGCCACTTTAAATTTCTCTCAAATAAATATTATAAAGTCTTATTATAGCTTCAATTATTAATTTTTCAATTATAATATTGTTGGTGGAGTTAGTGATTTTGCAATAATCCGAAGTAGCTTTGGTGGATTTGCAATTCTAGCCGCCTTCACTTTGTTGGAAATTAGTCCGGCAATTTGGTACCTTCGTTCCAACTCTATCTTTATCTTTCGCAATTTAATTCTATCAATTTAATTTGTTGCAATTTATTTTCTTGTGATTTAAATTAATTCTATTTAACAATGGCGAAGAGATTTAGACGTGGTGCCGGTAGTAGTGGTATTGTTAGGGGTGGGCTTAATGAGGAAACATTTGTGGAAGAAACACCTAATTTAGGTATTGATGTTGGTGAAAATAATCCACTTTTAGGTCATGAGGCAATGCAACAACATTATACCGACACTTATAATGAAATTGATGATGATGATGATGAAACACAAGCCCCCGAAAATCCCATAGGAGATACATGTCCTGCACAATCACATACACAAGACAAACCGCCTAGAACTCGTAAGCCAACTGCTAAAATTTGGAAATTTATGACTAAGGATAGGGAAAGCCAAACAGTTAAATGTACCCTATGTGGACAAGTATTTACTTTTAGGCAAAGAACTAGTAAGGATGGTGGAACGGGTACAATAAATGGTCATATGAGAAAGAAACATATGGATGTTTGGGGAGAGCAAACGGGTTCAAATGTGGGGGGTATTCAAATGACGATAGACCCATGAACCGGTAAAATTTTTAAGTATGACAAGAAAAAAGAGCGTGTAGAAATAGCTAAAATGGTAGCTTATGATTGTTTACCATTTTCCTTTCCTTTGGGTTTGGGGTTTGTTACTTACATTCAACGTTGTTATAATCCGTTATTTGAGGGTATTCCTAGAAGTACTTGTAGAGCGGATGTTATAGATTTGTATAAAAAATATATATTTTATTTGCGCCATGTATTTAATTTTTTAAATTGTAATGTTTCTCTTACCGCTGATTTGGGTCTTAGTCTTAACAAGTTAGATTTTTTTGCTATTACATGTCATTGGGTTGATGACAATTGGGTTATGCAAAAAAGAATTATATCTTTTTTATATGATGAAGGAAAAGGTCGTCATGATAGAAAATTTTTAGCGGATTCAATGTCTATTATTATGAGATTTTTTAACATTTATAGAAAAACACTTTGTATTGCTTTAGATAATGCTTCTAATAATACAAAGGCGATTGGTCTTTTAAAAAGAGAATTAAACCCTCCACTAAAAAATATTTTTCATGTGAGATGTAGTTGTCACATTTTAAACTTAATTGTTAAAGATGGTCTTGTGTGTTTTGACGATTCTATTCAAAAAGTTAGAGATGCGGTTGCGTTTCTTTTTTGTAATGCTAATAGGGGAAGACTTAGAGATTTTAAGAATGCTTGTGTGGAAAATAACCTTAGACCTAGAAAAATTCAAGTAGAAATTGAGACTAGGTGGAACTACACTTACATTATGATACAACAAGCATATGAGTATAGGATTCCCATACAACAAGTTCACAACAAATATAATATTAATAGTGATGATTGGTTAAATTTTACGCATTGGGAAGATGTTAAGGAATGTGTTAAACTCTTAGAATTTTTTTATAATGCAACTCTTGCTTTTTCTAAACAATTCTATCTCACGGTAACCGAAATTTTAGCCTACTTAGCGGAAATAGCTAGAGTTTTACAAGAGTATAAATATAAACCCGGTTATCAAGCGGCTATTTTTGATATGATAATCAAATTTAAGAAGTATTTTTTTTCCCATTCCAACTTTATTTATATTGGGTTCTCTTTTAAATCCTTATTTAAAAGTGTCTTATACTAAAGCATTGGTTGGTCAAATTTATACATTTTTAGAAATTGAAAAGGGAGTTCAACCATCTTTAGCTGAAGCCAAACTCGCTATTGATGACGCGTTTAGAAAAGTTTTTACTCATTATTCTAATTTGGAAGAACATGCTACACCCGTTGCTCCACGCCCTACTACTTCTAAAGTAGCAAAAAGGGCTTGTCGGGTTTGTCGCATTTAAAAGTTTTACATTCACAGCCAACTCCTTCTTGTAGTGCAAACTTTGATGAATATAACTTTTATTTGATGTAGCCAAATGTGGATATCAAGGAACTAGATGAGTTGGACGTCTTAGTATGGTGGAAGAAATACAAGGCAAGTCATCTGATACTCTCAAGAATGGCTCGAGATATCTTTACGGTTCAAGTATCAACTGTGGCTTCGGAGAGTGCGTTTAGCCAAGGAAGACAACAAATTGGAGACCATAGACACTCATTCTCCGGCTTTAGCTTGCAAGTACTAGTGTGCATTCGCGATTGGATTAGATCGGAGCGATGCAACCAAAACTTAGAAGCGGAGGAAGGCGAAGAGGAAGAGATTGAAGATTTGATAGCAAGTGACCGGACCAAATGGAAGACTTTGAAGATATCTCCATGGCCGAGTATGATATGGGGAAATTAACCAAATGATTGAGAATTGGTGATTTTATTATTCTACTATTTCTTTGCAACTCATGTATTATTTGCAAGTTAAAAAAAACTACAACTTGCAAATAAATGTTATCCAAGAATGAATAAAATATATGGCTCATTGAGCTTTCTTCTATTTACTTGTGTTCATATTTTTACTTATATTAAGTTAGGAATATACCTAAAATATACTAAGAATATACTAATAATTTACATCTACTTAAATTAAAAACTAGAAAGTTATATACTTGAAAAATAACTAAAATATACTAAGAATATACTTATAATCTATAGTATATATATAACTTAAACATATATATATATAAGTTATACATATACATATAACTTATACTATATATAGTTATAAGTTAAACATATATATTTATATATATATGTAAGTTATTTAAACTAAGTATATTGATATATATAAGTATATTCTTACTATATTTTAGGTATATGTAGTATAACTTAAGCATATAAATTAATATATATATATACACACACGTATATGTTGTATTACGATCATTGTTAGCGCATTAGTCGAAGAATATATAAACTTTACTTATAAACTTATATAACATATGTAAATATACCTACAATATACTAATAAATACTATAATATATATATATATATATATATACTATACAAAAAAAAAAAAAAAAAAAGGGATTTTGGACGTGTTTTGACCGGACCGGTTCCGGTTTCGGAGTTTTAATCGGTGAAACCGGGCAACCGCGGCCGGTTCCGATTTTTTAATCGGAAACCGGCTGGTTCCGTGACCATTATCGGTCCGGTCCGGTTCAAACCGGTTGACGGGTTTAGGTATAAATAGGAAAAACAAATTGGTGGATGAAAAAGAAATAATACTTACGTACGTACTTTCGTTGAAACATAGGTAGGAGAAAAGTCGGCCGACTTAGGCTAACCATTGTGGACTTGTGCGTGGATTGTATTGTGCTTTACAGCTAAAGCTTGTCTCGAGGGGACCAAATTTTATCTGGTCAAAATCTCTTATGGAGTGTGAGAATAAAAATCTGATATTGATAATCAGTGGCGGATGCACAGCCAACACCCTCGGTAAAAAATTACAGTGTATATATAGGGTAAATTTTCTGTATTTATGTGCATATATTAACTTTCGAACACCCTCGGCAAAAAATTACAGTGTATATTTAGCTTTTTTTTTTTCCGAACACCCTGGATGAAAATCCTGGATCCGCCCCTGTTGATAATGGATAAAAAGAAGAAGAAAGCTATAGATAAGATGTAGGGCAAGTTACATATTTGGCCAATCAAACAAAAATAATTACATTCGCTAGCTAAATATTAAAGAATTACACTATTATGTATCAAAAATGTGTATTTTATGTACATTAATATACATTTACTGGCTATGATTTTTGTGGGCGGCTATTATGTTAATTTTTCTAGCAAAGATATTCTAAATGGTGTGACATTCTAAGAGTATCACACCATATTAACAATGTCTTTGGACTAGTTTAGTCGAACACCTCTCACTGATAGAAGGTGTTGCTCTAAAAGAAATAACACTTGAAACTACGAGATAGAATCACCTCTTTGATTTTTTGTGCAGTGGATGATGATATTCCTTGATCCAGTTTTGGTAATTAGGATAGGAAGGAACGTCATCCTAGTAATCTTGCGAGTACTCAAAAGGCAAAATTTTTAAACAAAAAGAAACAAAAACAGTTAAGGTTTTGATTGACTTGAAGGAAGAGGGAAGAATAAAATAAATTAATAAAAGTACTATTCTATCAAAATGATCAAAACGCACTATCAAGCACATGTGATATTTGCATTCCGTTTTTTCCTCCTCATGTCTTCACCCATTAACTACATCTTTATAGTGGTGAGAATACTCTTTAGTAAAAGGTGTGATTCGATACCGTCCCATGAAAAATCATATTTAAATGTGTAATAATATTTTCTTTTAAAATAGTATATGTGTATATATATAATATGTGAAAATTGCATGAAATTAAATACTCTTTCCATTTCATTTATATGAAACTATTTCCGTATTAGTTAGTTAAATTACAAGCCTTTACAGTCACCTAAATGTTATAGTATGTTTAAGGTAAAAAGTTTTGACATGTGATAACCACAAATATGTCATGGTGTGTTACAGACACAAATGTTATAGTCACATACATGTCTACATTTGCAAACACTTCAATTTAAACTTTTCTATTTTACTTTTAATGATAAGTTTTTATAGCCACAAAAATATTATGGTATGTTTAAGATCACAATGTAATAGTAAAAACTACATTTTTCTTAACCTAGATGCCTAATCAGACTACATTATATAAATGAAACAGAGGAAATAACACAAATAAGTATCTATTTGTCATAGGGTGTATAGCCTTAAACCAATACGTTCGTCCTAAACCTAAAGTCACTAAGAAATCAAATTTCGACTTTGTATTTTCTTTGTGCATCAATAAAAAAAATCATGACTTCTTTCACGCTCATGCTAAGTCTAGGTACTGTAGAAAAAAGAATTGCAAAATCCAACGTTTTTTTTTATTCAAAAAATAAGCCACCTTACTGTGACGGAATTTGGCTTAGACCCTATCTCGTAATTTTTTTTTTTGGAAAAAAAAAAAAACTTTAAGGAGGGGATAAAAAACGGATGGAACCTCCCCAAAAACTAGGTTGATTATGGACATGCCCATATCCCTATACATTGGTAGCAAAAGGATGATGTTGTAGTGTGTGGTGTACAGTGTTGATTTCACAAGATGGTAAAGAGATCACCTCTCTATAGAACAAGGAGATGAGAACATAATAATGAAAAGAAATAAAAAGGTATTACTTTTACAAACTTTTTAGTACGCCACTACTTTTTATTAAAATGATAATATAATTAAATGAGATTATTTTGTCTCATCAGAAACCATCAAAATCGTGAGAGAGCGTTGTTAATGAGACCTAACAAAGATCATGAGAAGACAAAGTTTACAGCTTTAAATTCAATTAACTGGGAGGCAATATAGTAGACTTATTTTGAAAATAGCCAATCAACGTTGTGAAGGCCGGTGTGTAAATTAAAAGCATGGCAGTTTCATTCAACCATCTTTTTCGATCAAGATCTTGTAACAACTAACAAGTAATGAAGAGCATTTATTCGATGGACTCTGGAGAATCAACTCATGTTTCTCTTATCAAATATCCTAATCTTCTTGACTTTGTGAACTTCTGTTTAATTTTATATCATGTATGTGTGAACCTTGAAATTATCGAATTTTTTCATTAAATCCTCGAGAATTGTCATGAGTTGTCTAGTGATGCCTCACTGTATTCCTGATATTGGTATTGTAGTTTATT
>NC_081352.1:45990062-45998450 GCF_029784015.1 Lycium ferocissimum | reverse complement strand
AAAGCTTAAAATGCCAAATCCAAACTATGCTTTTCTATTTTTTATTCTGTCTTCATTTAATTAATTTCTCTTTTCTTTTTCAGCAATCAAACTAGTAAATCTGCTGATACTGTGAATGTAACACGTAATGAAACAAGCCAACCAATCGTAAATGCCGAACAAGACTCTGAAGAATATGAAAAGGACATGCAACCTGAAGAGTTAACCAAAGATTTTGAAGATTTTGAGAATAAGCCAAAACAAAATTTGGATGAAATAGAGACCATAAACTTGGGAGATTCAGAAACAGTGAGGGAAACAAGAATTAGCGTCCATTTAACTCCGTCACAAAGGGAAGAATTGATCAACCTTTTGAGACAATATATAGACGTGTTCTCATGGTCTTACGATGATACGCTTAGGGTCTAAGCACGGACATTGTTTCATATAAGTTGCCTATTGATCCATCTTGTCCTCCGCGTTGAAACAAAAGAAAAAGAAATATTAAACCGAATTTGAGTTTAAAGTCAAGGAAGAAGTCTCCAAGCAATTTGATGCAAAGGTCATTCGAGCTAGGGAAGTATCCCACTCGGCTAGCCAATATCGTGCCTGTACCAAAGAAGGATGACAAAGTCAGGGTATGCGTGGATTATCGGGATCTCAACAAAGCTAGCCCGAAAGATGATTCCCCCCCCCCCCCCCAAAAAAAATATTCACATACTTATTGATAACTATGCGAAGCATGAGCTGCAGTCATTCGTTGATTGCTTCGCGAGATACCATCAAATTCGATGGATGAAGAAGATCGAGAAAATGGCATTCATCACACCTGGATAGTATACTATTATCGAGTGATGCCTTTTGGACTCAAGAATGCGGTGCCTTTTATATGAGAGCCATGACTACCATTTTTCATGACATGATCCATAAGGAGATTGAAGTCTATGTGGACGATATCATCATCAAGTCACGAAAGAATTCGGATCACTCGACGGATTTGAAGAAGTTCTTTGACAAAGCCGAGAGCGATACAATTTGAAATTAAATCCGTAAAGTGTTCATTTGGTGTTCCTGCTGGGAAGCTGTTAGGTTTTATTGTGAGCAGGAGGGGCATAGAATTGGATCCTTCGAAGATAAAGGCTATTCAAGACTTGCCTCTCCCAAAGAGTCAAAAGGACGTGATGAGTTTCCTCGGTTGTCTCAACTACATTAGTCGGTTCATAGCACAATCGACAGTAATATGTTGTACTCTACTTTGACCCGGTTAAAATGGGGTATAACAACTCTTCAACATCTCGCGGTGCTCTCTACATCTATTGTGGGTCCACAAAACTTTAGATCGCTCCCCACATAAAGTATGACGGATATCCCTATAGGTCGGTCGCAGCTGAACTCAGCGAGTGTCTTGTTGTGGGGGAGGGGGGTTTCCCTGATCAGTTACTTGCCATTTGTCGTGTGGTAGCGTATAGTTCTCTGACCATGTGGGTGTGGCAAAGTGTCCAAACCCCGTTCTTTCATAATTGCTAATACTCTTGGAAACTTCTTCTCTACAATCACCTCATCAATACCCGCTCAAACACATAGCGGTCGTGCGGTTTGAAATTCTTATGCCACTTCTTTCCCTCATCATTAGTAAGCTTGGGTCCATGACGGGACCTCTTTGGTGGTCTGGCAGATTGTTAAGCAACTTCTTTATAGTGATTGCTAGACGCAGCCTCCTTATGTTTCCTCGATGACTGGGCAGCCTCGGATGGTGTAGGTACAGATTTGCCAATCTTAGCTCTTCCCATTTTTCTTATTTTTACCTAAACGTGTAAACAACAGAAGCAACACGCTAGTTGTATCTCAGAAGGCAAGTCAAAGTAAAAGTAAGAGTCGAAACGACCCCACACTTAAAACTTAGTATTAAAGATATAGGGGTGCAAAGTGTAATTAGATTAGACTAGAGGGTGCCTTTGTAAAGAGTAGTAAGTTAATAACTAACTGCCTGAGCACCGACTTGATTAGAAGATAAATATCTTATACGAGCATTGTAAGATTCATTATTTTACAAATCAATATAAAATAATGAGAGCATTGGACATGTTAGGAGTGATATCTTATTGAGAACACCAGTGCCTACTATAAACCAAGCCTATGTTGTAATAGTTCAGGAAGAAAGTCAAAGAACAATAGGAGTAGGAGCAACAAGTTAGGAACCTCTAACTATGCTAGCAGGTAGAGGTCAAAACTTTTATCACGGACAAAGTTCCAATCTTAATCAGACAATAGTCAGAATCACAGTTTTCATCCTGGACTCTAGTCAAAATCAAAACTATTATCCTGGGAAAGTTCTAGTCAAAATTAGAACTATTATCTTGGACAAAGTTCTAATCAGAATCAGAACTATCAACCTGGACAAACTTCTAGCAAAAGTTAGAATTTATACACCGAATAGAGTTCTCCAAGTACATATCCTAGAAAACCTGGAGTTGTGCATGGTATGTAAGAATTGTGGATATAAGGGACATTTGAAAGATAAATGTTATAGACTAGTTCAATATCCTCATGATTTCAAGAGCAAAAAGAATCAACCACCTACACAGGAAAGGGACCACATGTCAACAATGCAGCTGCTCAAGGAGAAATGGAAAAAATGAGTCAACTTATGCAAGGACATCATCCCTTAGAGAGCCAGTATGAAGATATGGCGAATGGGTTGAATAACAAGGAGATTGGAGAGAGCTCAACTGCATCCAACATGACAGGTATATTTGCTTTCCTGGCAAGTGTACTTGAATGTGAGTGGATAGTAGACTCACGTGCCTTTCACCATGTTCCATCGTGCAAAGATGTGTTGAATAATGTTAGTGCAATTGAAAAACAAGGTTGTGTTGGAGTACAAAGGGGTTTTGCAGGTTACTCAAGTCTTTGTATGGCCTAAAATAGAATTCTAGATAATGGAACATTAAACTCACTGATGCATTGTTTGAAGCAGGATACATTCAAAGCCATTATTGATCATCCTTTGTTTACAAAGAGATCAGGACAAGACATTGTAGTCATTATATTCTAGTTTATGTAGATGATCTCTTCATCACTGGTAGCAATGTGACTTTAGTAGAGGAAGCTAAGAAGACTTTGCATAATAACTTCAAGATGAAAGACCTTGGACCCTTAAAGGTCTTTTGGGAATTGAGGTCAGGAGCTCACTACTGTGGATTATGATGAGCATGTCGGAGTACAAGGAGATGAAATTCTACAAAATGTTGATAGTTCCCAGAAGTTAATTGGGAAGTTGATTTATGTGACCATCACAAGACCAGACATTTGTTTTCCATTACAACTATTGAGTCAATTTATGCAACATCAAAAGCAATCACACATCGAAGTTGCCATGAGACTTGTAAGGTATCTTAAAGGTTCACGGGGAATGGGAATCCTTATGAAGAAGGGACCAGTTGATCAGCTTGAAGCATTTTGTGACTCTTATTGTGCTTCATGTCCCAATACAAGAAAGTCTGTGACTGGTTATATGTTAAAACTAAGAGATTCATTACTGTCCTGGAAATCAAAGAAACAATAGACTATCAGTAGAAGTTCTGCAGAGGTAGAGTATAAGAGTATGGCAGCAGCATCAACTGAGATCACATGGATGGTTGGTTTGTTACAAGAACTGAATGTGCAATTAGCAGGACCAGAAAAATGCACTGTGACAGCAAATCAACTCTTCAGATAGCAGCAAATTTCTTATTTTATGAAAGGACCAAACATATTAAATTAGATTGCCATTTTGTGCGAGAAAAGATCAAGAGTGGACTGATTGCACCACAATGTATACCAGCTACTTTGCAACTGGCAAACCTGATGATTAAAGGACTTAGAGATGCACAACATCAACTATTATTATCCAAGCTTGGAGTGTTCGATGTCTTTCACCCTCCAGCTTGAGGGGGAGTATTGGAAATATAGGGGTGCAAAGTGTAATTAGACTAGACTATAGGGTGCCTTTGTACAGAGCAGTTAGTTACTAACTAACTGCCTGAGCACCGACTTGATTAGAAGATAAATATCTGATATGAGCATTGTAAGATTCATTATTTTACAGTTCAATAGAAAATATGTCTCTCTGTACTCCTCTCCATAACTGCGTTCCACTCAACTTACGGTTAGCAGCCATGTAAATTGAGCTTGCATGAATTCATTTTAGCACTCAATTGAGCTTAGATTAGCATTTAATTTTCTTAGACGTACTTAGACTTCGCCCTCGCTGAGTCACTTATAAAACAAAAAGTTCTCTGGCACATATCGTGGCAATATAGAATGGCATCCACCCCTATGTTATGCACCTAGTCACACAAAATAAATGAAAACAAATCAAAAAGAAATAAACTAACATGATTTTCTTAGGTGAGCAATTAGCAAGAAGACAATAGAATGCAATTTAGTGTAGCTCAGCTTAATTTGCTAGGATAGTTTAGCTTACGAGCGACATGCCCGTCATTGACGTTATGCCCTGACAGTGCAAATACAATACTAGACTCTCCTTCTGTTACAATATTTGCTTTTGGACTGCAGTAACTTTGTTTTACTGCTTTTGAATAAACTTTGTTTTACTGTTAGTAATTAGTTAGTTAGAAATATATTCTGCAGAGATATTGTAGGCTAGGTTGGTTAGTTAAAGATATACCTTGCAGAGATATTTTAGGCTAGTTTATGATTATCTTTTTATTGTTTTTTCCTATAAATGCAAAGCAAAACATAGCTAAATAATATAATTCCCTTTGATTGCATTGCAATATATTTTTCTCTCAGTATTTTTTCTCTGTTATTTACTACGTTTCTTTGTTAAAAAACCAACAATTGGTATCTAGAGCCATTTTCTTGAGGGGCCTGTGAGTGAGATGGATTTTGAAAATAGCTTTTCTCAAATAGCTCCTCCTGTCTTTGATGGTGAAAATTATCATTTATGGGCAGTAAGAATGGAGACTTATCTCGAGGCTTTAGATTTTTGGGAGGCCGTGGAAGAGGATTATGATGTTCTTCCGCTGGCAAATAATCCCACCGTGGCCCAGATCAAAAGCCAAAAAGAAAAGAAAGTCAGAAAATCAAAGGCGAAAGCAACTTTATTTGTTGGCGTGTCCGCAACAATTTTCATAAGAGTTATGGCTCTCAAAACAGCAAAAGAAATTTGAGATTATCTGAAGGAAGAATACACAGGAGATGAAAGAATACGAGTTATGAAGGTGTTGAATTTAACAAGGAAATTCGAATTGCAAAAGATGAAGGAATGCGAGACCGTCAAAGAGTACTGGCAAACCGTTACTTGGCATTGTTAACAAGGTAAGGTTGCTTGGCACTAAGTTTAAAGATTCAAGAATCGTTGAAAAAATTCTTGTTACGGTGCCCGAAAGATACGAAGTATCCATAACTACCTTGGAAAACACAAAGATCATCGTCCAAGATTACTTTGGCGTAATTGCTAAATATATTGTAGGCACAAGAGCGAAGGAGGCTTATGAGACAAGATGGTATGGCTGAAGGAGCCTTGATAGCCAACCACAAGACACAAAGCAAGGATGATAATTCAAAGAAAAATTACCCACCTTGCCAGCATTGTGGCAAAAAAGGTCATCCTCCATTTAAATGTTGGAAGAGGCCAGATGCACAGTGTATGATCTGCAATCAACTTGGTCATGAAGCAGTGATTTGCAAAACAAATCTCAAAAATATGAAGCAGATACACAAGTTGCCAATGAAGAAGAAGAAGAAGATCACTTGTTTGCGACAACATATTTTTCAACCAAGAAATCTGATTTTGGATGATTGACAATGGTTGTACAAACGACATGACTTATGACAGAAATATTTTAAAGAGTTTATGTCAATGGAAAACAAGAAAGTCAGAATCGGGAATGGTGACTATATTACTGCAAAAGGAAAAGGGACTATTGCAATCAAAACAAGTTCAGGTACAAGAATAATTTTAGATGTTCTTTACGTGCCTGATATTGATTAAAATCTATTAAGTGTTGGCCAGCTAATGGAAAAAGGATTTAAATTGTTATTCGATGATAAGTACTGCCGAATATTTGATGCCACTAAGCAGGAGAGATTTTACGAGTTAAAATGAGGGGTAAAAACTTCTCATTTAATCCAACGAAAGATGAACACATGCCGTAAAAGCGCAAGACCAAAGATGAATTGGCGTATTTGTTCACGAAGTCAATTCCACCAAGTCTAGAGTTTGCGAGCCCAAAACCAAGGAGTGTTAGAATATTTGCTTTTGGACTGCAATAACTTTGTTTTACTGCTTTTGAATAAACTTTGTTTTACTGTTAGTAATTAGTTAGTTAGAAATATATTCTGCAAAGATATTCTAGGCTAGATTGGTTAGTTAAAGATATACCCTGCAGGAATATTTTAGGCTAGTTTATGATTATCTTTTTATTATTTTTTCCTATAAATGCAAAGCTAAACATAGCTAAATAATATAATTCCCTTTGATTGCATTGCAGTATATTTTTCTCTCAGTATTTTTTCTACGTTTCCTTGTTAAAAAACCAACACCTTCAATACTGTCTAAAACAACAAAATACAACTTCTAATAAAAAAGAAACAAAAACTAATCAGAAGAGGCTAATATATCCAAAGCTGACCTTGCGCGCTACTAACCCCTCTCCAAACACCCCACACGCCCTGTTATTACTCATGATCAACTTAGGAGCTCAGATACGCATTTAGGCAATTCAGCGATCACCTAACCTGCAGTTTTGGGCAGGTCGCAGTTCAATGTTTGTTGCACAACTTGGAGCTTGATGACAGCAAGAAACAAAGGGACTTTATTTCTTTAAAATCTTTTCCCTTTTTCATGCAAGTTTTGCCTTTGGTTTTATATGTGATGAAGTATATCTATAACATAAAATTTGTCATGCACATTTATCTAACTTCAAATCGGATGTATATAAGTTTTTATTTTTTTGCACTGTTTTATTAATCGGGTGTTCCCGAATATGAAACCTTGATCTAAGCATAGGGCACATTAATTATCCACCTCATTTGACATGTCAGCAAGTACTCAAAGTTAGAGCGGTTAGCTAGATTTTTTGACATGTCATCATATCAAATTGGTTTAGTTAATTAGATGTTATGGCGGTTAATAAATACGACATTGACTGACGGAGTTCTTGCTATTTATAGTGAAAATTGAAGTTATACTCCCTCCTCCTCCAATTATCTTTAAGATAATATAGTAAAGTGTTATTAAATATGATCATGGGAGAGAAGTATTTTTATTTGTTTAAAAGAAATATCACACCTAAAAAAAAGAAAACAAAAGACAACAAGACAGGCTAAAAAATGACTCGCGTTTTCAATTGTCGCTATAAATAGTCCTTCCCGCCTATCAACTTCCCAGTTGAATTTGAGTTAGCTCTATCTCACCAGTTCCATTTCAATTACACCTTAATCTTCTTTCTTTTGTGTAAAGACTTCTCTCTGCATTCTTGGAAAAATGTCAATTCCAGGTTATTCTTTTCTTCATTCTTCTGTTTTTTTTTTCTTTTGAAGTATTCTTGCAAAGGTTCTTGATTTTCTTGGAAATATTGTGTGAAATTTCAGATGATTTGGATTTGGATATTCAAAATTTATCGATTTATGAAACAACAGAGCCGTCATCGAATATGATTGTGTCATTGTTCAGGTAGCGGAAGGAGTGGTTGTTTTGGGCATTTAATCAAGAAGAATCTGAAGCCAAAGGCGGTATTCTTGGCGATGAGATGGTTATGGGCAAGACTATTCAAGCAATAGCTCTTGTTCTGGCTAAACGCGAATTAAAGAAAGATTCCAGTATATTTTCTTCTTCACCAAGTACTTCCCAGAAACTCCTACTAGTAAAGGGAACCCTTGTAATATGTCCAGTGGTTGCTCTCCAGCAGTGGCTAAATGAGATAAATCGATGCACCATTGAAGGAAGCAACAAAATTCTTGTTTATCTTGGTTCCAACAAGCTTAACCACGATATTGAAGAATATGATTTTGTCATCACTACGTACCCTATTGTTGAGGCAGAATATAGGCCCAGACAGTCAAATCATCAGCACAGCAAGAACTCAAAACCTCGGATAGAAATGCTGGACCAGAAAACAGAATCTATAGAAAAATTGAGTGAAGATGTGTCAAGGAGGAAGTCAGTTTTGCATTCTGTGAAGTGGGATCGCATTATCTTGGATGAGGCAAGGCATATACATTCACAGATTCATCCATTATGTTGTTATTTTCCTTAATTGGCATTCTCTAACTGTAGTACCTGACGTTCGAGAACATTCTTGGTTTCTTTGAGATTATGCAATCTTCTTCTTATAAATACCTATTTTTCAAGTCGCCATGTTATTAGAGTTGTAATTGTGGAGATTGGTATGGTGAACTTTT